>NW_006299245.1:5904129-5905741 GCF_000327345.1 Myotis davidii | reverse complement strand
CCCCGCCGCCGCCTCTACTTGGCTCCCTTCTGTGCCGCTCGGCCTCCATTTTGTCCTCAGTCTTCCCTCGCAACTGGTGTATGCAAATTAACCACCATCTTTTAGCTCTATAATTGAAACATTGTATCTTTTGGAGCTGTTGCTTCAGGAGCTCAGAGGCTGGAGCGGCAGGCGGGGAACGTTGTAGTCCTCCGTCACTGAAGCAAGCAAGCCTCCCTGTTCGCATCAGCTGCCTGGCTGCCTGCCGCCATCTTGGCTGCCAGTTAATTTGCATATCTCGCTGATTAGCCAATGAAAAGGGTATCGGTCGTACGCCAATTACCATTTTTCTCTTTTATTAGATAGGATAGCTCCTGGATGGTTTGTAATAATTCTATTGCAAAATTATTCCTAGTTTCTAAAGACATTTGAAAAGAAATCCATTTCCACCATCTTGCCAGATTATTGATTTAATAATATTTCTATTTTTTATCAATAAATTTTGATAATTTTAATCTTCTTGGAAAATTATTCTATCCATTGAAACTATAAAACCTATTTGACTATAGAGTTGTATAGGAGATCTTCTCATAATTTTCTAAACCACTGCCATAATTGTAGTTATATAAGCTTTCATATAATTAATTTTCTATAATTGTTACCTTTGGCTTTTTTCATAATTAAGGTATATAATTGGCAATATACTTTTATTTTCATTGTGTAAACCTTAGTAAAAGTAAATGATCATGCCATTAAAATTCCTCATAACTCAACTATAAATAATCACTGCCAAAATTTGAAGAATCTATATATATAGCAAGTCTTTACATATCCATTCATACAGATGCTCAGGACAAAAATCTTGGAGCCATCTTTTCCTTTCTCTTTCACACCAATCCATCAATACATCCTTTTGGTTCTTCTACCATAAAAATGGTTTCTAGAATATGACTGTTTTCATCATTTATACTCAAACTAGAGGCCCGGTGCACAACATTTGTGCACTGGGAGGAGTGGGGGCAGGGGGGTCCCTAAGTCTGGCCTGCGCATTCTCGTAGTCCAGGACCCCTCAGGGGATGTCCGCCTGGGGATCGGGCCTAAGCCAGCAGTCAGACATCCCTCTCGCAGTCCAGGGCTGTCACAGTCCAGGACCCCTCGCTCCTTACTGCCCACATGCCGCAGAGGCGGGAGAGGCTCCCGCCACCGCTGCTACGCTCACCAGCCAAGAGCCTGGTTTCTGGCTAAGTGGTTCTGCCACTGTGGGAGCACAATGATCACCAGGGAGCAGCTCCTGTGTTGAGTGTCTGCCCCCTGGTGGTCAGTGCACATCATAGCAACCGGTCATTCCACTATTTGGTCGATTTGCGTATTAGCTTTTTATTATATAGGAATAGAGGCCTAGTGCACAAAAATTTGTGCACTCGGGGGGCATCCCTCAGCCAAGCTTGCTCCCTCTAACAGTCTGGGAGCCCTCACAGGATGTCCTACTGATGTCCCTGTGGGGAGCGGGCCTAAGCCGCAGTCTGGCCTCCCTCTGTAGAAGGCAACTGGCCGATCAGGTATATAAATACTTTCTGAAGGCAGCACAGACTCCTTCCTTATTTCTTTCCTCTGTGGTTGGAGAATAGGGGAA
>NW_006299245.1:5900471-5903897 GCF_000327345.1 Myotis davidii | reverse complement strand
CACTGAAGCAACTCTGCCCTGGTAGTTCTGCACCGGCCCCTGCCGGGTCTGGCCAGGCACTCTTCCTTGAGGTCTCTGAGTCCACAGTTTGAGCTCAGGGAGGTCACCCAGAGCCCATTCCCCCAGACTGGTGGGGCAGAGGGGCTAGCTTGAAGAGCTGGAGGAGATGGCAGAGTAAGAGTTGGTATGAACCAGTGCCTGCTTAGCCAGACTTCCTAAGCTCTGCGCCAGGCCCAGGCTGAGCCCCTTCCCGACACCAGGAGGATCCCAGCTCAGGTCCCCTCCCTGCACCCAGCACGCTCCTCCCTGTTCTACCACTGGGGGAAGGGAGCAGCTCACCTGCTCTGGACCCTGCCAACCGGGCAGGCTGAGGCACAGGTGGTGCAGCCCAGGGTTCTGGTGGCTGTGAGCCTTCTCCCCTCCCTGAAGCATGGGGCGGGGTTGCAGCAGCTCACAGCTGCCCCTGGGCACCATGCATGGAGATACCACTCTCCACTGAGCCACCGTCTGCCCAGGACCTGTGGGGGTTGGGGTGGCCTCAGACTCCCACTGGCCCCACTGAAGCCAGACTCGGCTTGGCCGGCCACCCCTGCTGCCCAAGAGCTGTGCATGCCCCATGGGCCTCATCGCCCAATGAATCGCCGTGGTCTGGCCTCTCATCCCAGGAAGTGGCCATCCCAATTGCCATGGCTCATGCCCCGGTGCAGTTGGGCCTGCCCAGCAATCATGTAGGCAGGACCTGGGCCTCTGAGGGGAAGGAGGAGGGATGCGTGGGCCAGGGCAGAAGTGGGGAACTTGGCAGTGTAAACACAGCCCCCCCACGTTGTGCTGGCCCCTCGCACTGCATTCCCGAACCCCTGGGTACCCCTGCCCAGCACTGTGCTCTCAGGCCTGGGGTGGGGGTGAGGGACCTGGAGCTGCAGCCTGAAGGCAGCCCTCGCTGGCTTGGAATTGCAGTGGTCAATCAGGGAGGGATGCAGGATGCCAAATTCCACCTCTCTCCTTTTCTCTTTCTTTCTCTCTCTCTCTCTCTCTCTCTCTCTCTCTCCGCCCGCCCCCGGTCGCACACGGGAGTGGGTCCCATGTCTCCGGCGGGCGGGCAGGGCTCAGGCGAAGGCAAGTGGTGCCACTCACCTCACCTGAGCCCCCGCCTGCTCCTGGGTCGCATACAGGAGTGGGCCCCATGTCTCCGGCGGGCGGGCGGGAGCTCAGGCGAAGCCATCAGCAATCACTTTGCCTGAGCCCCTGTCCCCAAGTCGTACACGGGGGCCTGGATGGTGGTTCATGCTGTCCTGCCCTGCGTGCAGTATGCAAATTAGCAACCATCTTTGTTGGCGGTTAATTTGCATATTGCTCTGATCAGCCAATGGGAGGTGTAGCAAAGGTACAGTCAATTACCCTGCTTGTCTATTATTCGATAGGATAGTCCCACTTGTTTATTTTCTCCTTAGTTTCGTTTGCCCTAGGAGTTGTAGCTGTCAGCATATTGCTTGCTAGGATATGCGTCTGAGATGTTGCTGCCTATGGTTTCTCCTAGGATTTTTGTGGTTTCGTGACTTACATTTAAGTCTTTTATCCATTTTGAGTTGTATCGGAGGGATGCGGGGTGCCAAATCCCGCCTCTCTCTCTCTCTCTCTCTCTCTCTCTCTCACTCTCTCTCTCTCTCTCAGAGAGCCCCATGTCCCCGGTGGGTGGGTGGGGGCTCAGGCGAAGGCAAGTGATGCCAATCACCTCACCTGAGCCCCCGCCTGCTCCTGGGTCGCATACAGGAGTGGGCCCCATGTCTCCGGCGGGCGGGCGGGAGCTCAGGCGAAGCCATCAGCAATCACTTTGCCTGAGCCCCTGTCCCCAAGTCGTACACGGGGGCCTGGATGGTGGTTCATGCTGTCCTGCCCTGCGTGCAGTATGCAAATTAGCAACCATCTTTGTTGGCGGTTAATTTGCATATTGCTCTGATCAGCCAATGGGAGGTGTAGCGAAGCTACAGTCAATTACCCTGTTTGTCTATTATTAGAGAGGATTACTCTCATCTCTAACTATTGTAATAGTCCACCACGATTTATAAGAGCCCTATATGATCTGACCCTCGTATCCTTAGATATAATCACAAAGGCTTACTGTTCTTCAAATATATTAAGCCCACTCAAGGTGTCTTGGCATTTACAATTCCTTCTTTCTGGAACACTGGTTCTCTAGATATCCTTATGGTTCATCTTCTCATTCATTAACACATTCATGTAGCTTATCTTCTCAGTCATTACTTAAATAGCACCTCCCCAGAGGGGCCTTCCCTGACTACCCTATCTAAAATAGCAACCTCAAAACTCTATCCCTTTATTTTGAATTTGTTTTTCTTTTTTTTTTTTTAAATATATTTTATTGATTTTCTACAGAGGGGAAGGGGGAGGGACAGAGAGTTAGAAACATCAATGAGAGAGAAACATTGATCAGCTGCCTCCCACATGCCTCCCACACACCTCCCACTGGGGATGTGCCCACAACCAAAGTACATGCCCTTGACCAGAATCGAACCTGGGACCTTTCAGTCCGCAGGCTGATGCTCTATTCACTGAGCCAAACTGGTTAGAGCTGTTTTTCTTTCATAGCATTTATCTGTACTGGAACATTACATATTTATTTATTTGTTTGTCCACACTGGAACATTAGAACAGTAGAGTAGAAGTTTTTCCTATTCTGTTCTCTGCTGTATTCTCAGTGGCTAGAACAGATATTATCACACAGTAATATTTGTTGATGAGTATCTGTGAACATCCACATTATGATTTATACTATTATTTGCATAAATTACATTAAATTTTATCACAATTTAAATAATATACCATAAATATTTAGGTCATCAAATATTTTTCTAATACCTTTTTTAATGGGTGTATTGTTGAACACACAAACCTCCTGTTGAACATTTAGATGGTTGCAATTTTTCATTATAAACGAAGCCATGGTTAATTCTAATTAAATATTTTTTAAAATTACTAGAGACCCGGTGCACGAAATTTGTGCATGGGGGGCCCCCTCAGTCCAGCCTGCACCCTCTCCAATCTGGAACCCCTCGGAGGATGTCCAACTGCCGGTTTAGGCCCGATCCTGGCAGCTGGACATAAATTCTCACAATCCTGGACCGCTGGCTCCTAATCACTCACCTGCCTCCCAACCTGGTCGCCCCTAACTTCAGCCCCTGCCGGCCTAATCACCCCTCACTGCCATGCCGGCCTGATTGCCCCTAACTGCCCCCACCACCGGCCTGGTCACCCCTTACTGCCTCTATGCCAGCCTAGTCACCCCAACTGCCCCCCTTTGCTGGCCTGGTCACCCCTAACTGTCACTCCTACTGACCTGGTCTCCCCCAACTGCCCACCCTGCCAGCCTAGTTGCCCCTCACTGACCCCATGCCAGCCTATTCACCC
>NW_006299245.1:5899450-5900127 GCF_000327345.1 Myotis davidii | reverse complement strand
AGTAAGTCCTGAAAATTTCAATAATGAAAGAAAGTATTAAATTTTCCATTAAAACTATGTATCAAATATCCCCTCCTTCATTCCACATAAAATGTGAGGAAATGCATAGATGAGGTAAAAGGTTATAAAGAGCATAGTTCACCTCACACCTGTCAGAATGGCTACTATCAATAAATCAATAAAAAACAAGCTCTGGTGAGGATGTGGAGAAAAGGGAACCCTCATGCACTGCTGGTGGGAATGCAGACTGATGCAGCCACTGTGGAGAACAGTATGGAGTTTCCTCAAAAAATTAAAAATGGTACTGATTTTTTACCCAGTGATCCCACTTCTGGGAATATAGCATAAGAATCCCCAAACAACAATCAGAAAGAATATGTGCATCCTTGTTTATAGCAGTGTTATTTACAATAGCCAAGATTTGGAAACAGCCCAAGTGCCCATCAGTAGATGAGTGGATAAAAAATCTGTGGTACACTTACACAGTGGAATACTAGTTGCCCATAAAAAAAGGAACTCTTAACTTTTGCAATGGCCTGGATGGACCTGGAGAGTATCATGCTCAGTGAATAAGCCCATCAGAGAACATCCCCCTGCTCTGAGCTTAGCTTTCAGGATGACCTTTTCTTGGGGAAAGAGAGGGCATCCTCCAGAGCCTGTGAGGTGGGAACAGTCTC
>NW_006299245.1:5873509-5880410 GCF_000327345.1 Myotis davidii | reverse complement strand
ACTACACCCCCTGCCAGCCTAGTTGCCCCATGCAACCTGCTGCTCAGTTGTTTGGTTGTCCCTCATTAACCCTCCTGCCAGCCTGGTCACCCCACACAGCCTGTTATTCAGTCATTTGGTTGTCCCTCACTAACCCCCCTGCCGGCCTGGTCACCCCACGCAGCCTGCTTGTTCAGTCGTTTGTTCATCCCTCACTAATCCCCCTGCTGGCCTGTTCATAGGCAGCCATCTTGTGAGGGTGTGACGGTTAATTTGCATATTACCTCTTTATTATATAGGATTCTTAGAATAATTCCCAGGAGTTAATTTGCTCAATTAAAGAAAATAAACATTGTTAGGCTTTTTATATAAATTATACTTTTCTCCAAAAAGATATATAAACTGATACTTTTAAAACAGTCCCATGATTAGTTTTCTTTAATGTAAAGTAATAGAATGTCTGGTTTTAATTAAGGCTGGTTAAACAAATATTGGTGATTAGTATTTATTGGAGATATAAGGAAGAGTAGTAAGAAAAACAAATGAACTAAATTGAACAGTCCAATATACTATAAATATTATAATAGAGACTAAATATATGTATAAAATAAGAGATAAGTACTTTAAGCAGTTTAATTTTCTACATTTTAGGTTAATTATTCTTATAAAAAACTTATCAAGCAGATAAAAACTGTACTTACTTAAAACATCAGTATCTTCTAAGTCCTGAAGAATGAGCTCTTCAGCAGTTTTACTCTTATTCTTTATGATGTTAATACACTGAAGAACTGATTCCGGTAATTCAACTAAGTCCTGAAAATTTCAATAATGAAAGAAAGTATTAAATTTTCCATTAAAACTATGTATCAAATATCCCCTCCTTCATTCCACATAAAATGTGAGGAAATGCATAGATGAGGTAAAAGGTTATAAAGAGCATAGTTCACCTCACACCTGTCAGAATGGCTACTATCAATAAATCAATAAAAAACAAGCTCTGGTGAGGATGTGGAGAAAAGGGAACCCTCATGCACTGCTGGTGGGAATGCAGACTGATGCAGCCACTGTGGAGAACAGTATGGAGTTTCCTCAAAAAATTAAAAATGGTACTGATTTTTTACCCAGTGATCCCACTTCTGGGAATATAGCATAAGAATCCCCAAACAACAATCAGAAAGAATATGTGCATCCTTGTTTATAGCAGTGTTATTTACAATAGCCAAGATTTGGAAACAGCCCAAGTGCCCATCAGTAGATGAGTGGATAAAAAATCTGTGGTACACTTACACAGTGGAATCCTACGTTGCTCTAAAAAAGGAGAAATTTCTACCCTTTGTGACAGAATGAATGGACCTGGAGAGCATTATGTTAAGCAATATAATCCAGTCAGAGAAAGGCAAATACCATATTATCTTACTAATATGTGGAATCTAATGAATAAAATAAACTGATGTACAAATTGGAACCAGAAGCTTGGCTACGTGGGACAGACTGGATGGTGTCCAAGGGGAGGAGTTGAGGGTGACTGGATAAAGAAGGTGAAGGGATTAGCTAGAGAACATATATGCATACCCTGTGGAAACTGACAATACTGTGGTGAAGCCCAAGGAAGCAGGAAACGGGGAAGGGATAGGGGGAAGGTAAACACCTGCAATAATATCAACATTAAAACCTACACTTATAATAAAAGAAAAAGATGCAAATTAACCATCACTCCGTCATTCCAACAATGACAAGCCATGCCCACCAGCCAATCAGGAGTGAGTATACAAATTAACCCAACTAAGATGGCGGTGGCCATGGAACTGGAGCAAGCAGGAGGCTTGGGTTGCCCCTGGCAATGGAGGAAGCCAAGCTTCCCGCCTGCCCTGGCCAGCCCTGGGCCCCACTCAAGGCTATAAAGTTTCAATTATAGAAGATAAATAAATCCCAGATACCTGCTTCTAGCCACCCTTGAGCGTAGGCACTGAGAAACAAAAAAAGGAGAGGCTGGGAGCTTGGGTCGCCGGGGGGCGTGACCAACCTGAAAATGGCCATCACCCCTTCACCCAGACTGGCCAGGCACCCCAGCGGGACCCCCACCCTCATCCGGGACACCCTTCAGGGCAAACCAGCCGGCCCCCACCGGTGCACCAGGCCTCTATCCTATATAATAAAAGGGTAATATGCAAATTGACCCTAAGAGCAGAACGACTGGGAAGAACTGGTCACTATGATACACATTGACCACCAGGGGGCAGACACTCAATGCAGAAGCTGCCCCCTGGTGGTCAGTGTGCTCCCACAGGGGGAGCTCTGCTCAGCCACAAGCCAGGCTGATGGCTGCCAGCACAGCAGTGGTGGCAGGAGCCTCTCCCACCTCCTCAGCTGTACCAAGGATTTCTGACTGCAGCTTAGGCCTACTCCTCACTGGCAAGTAGACATGCCCTGAGGGCTCCTGTGCTGCCAGAGGGATGTCTGACTGCCAGCTTAGGCCCAATCCCTTGGGGAGCGGGCCTAAGCCAGCAGGTGGACATCCCCCGAGGGGTCCCAGACTGCAAGAGGGCACAGGTCGGGCTGAGGACCTCCCCCCCCCTCCCAGTGCACAAATTTTTGTGCACCGAGCCTCTAGTGTTTTAATAATAATAAAACACTGCAAAAAAAAGGCATATTTCAAACAAATATATATGGTGAAATTTTGCTTTTCATTTCCAGGTTTTATGAATTATATCTATGATTCTGCTGAATTTCATAATCACATGAACAATATCAGGATATTTTGTCTCATTTAAATTAGCTATTGCTAAAAAGACATAGTAATATAAAAATATTAAATTTTCTCAAATATTATATGTAGGTTATTGAAATCCTAATGAAAACTTAGAATATAGTTATTTTTTGAAACTTGGCAAGTAAGTTTTGTGGGTTTTTTTTAAAAAGACTTAGTTGAGAAGATTTTGAAATAGCAAAACAAAATTGGACTCTTGAAATTGAAAAATATAAACTATAATACAGCAAAAATTAACAGAGTAATGGGAAATGTTAGGTCATCTTGGATAGATCATATGTAAAACACTAAATGTATAAAAAGATATTAAATCAATTGAGAAAGGTTGGATTATTCAACAAGTGACACTAGGAACATTAGCTAAGTATGTTCAAGAAAATTTCAAATCAGGTCTTCATTTTATAACAAATTTCCATTGGATTAAAAGTTTTGATGTAAAAAAAGAATCATAAACAAAATTTTTAAGCATATAAACATTGGAAGAAATGCACAAGTAACAAGATAACATTTGATTAAAAAAATAATTACCTCTATAGATCTAAAGTTTTCACATAAAGTTTGCTTCCATCCATATATATTCATATTAGACTGTTCATGATTAATGTTAAAAAGCAGGATACAAATATATATACATAACATGGTATAATCCCAATTTTACCCCCCAAAAATGCACATACAGAATGTGGTTTCTAAGGTAATTTCTATCTTCAACAAACTTTTATATTTAAATATCTATCAATTTACACCATTTAAAGAAGATCCTAAGGTTAAACATGAGATAAACACACAAAACACATTGAGAAAGTAAAATATCTCCTGAAAAGTTTACTCCAATTAAAGGGCTCAAAAGTCCAAAACTTAATACTTACAGCATCACTCTCATCACTCTGGGTTTCTGAGTTTGAATCACTATCTACACCATCTTTTTCCAAAGAAGAAATGCTGATTTTGTCCAATTCAGCTTCTATTTCTTCGTTGAGCTTTGCATCATCATCATCTTCCATCATCCTTCACAATAAATCACAGAATTAAGGAAAATTAAAGAGGCTAACATGCTAATAAAAATTATGGGTTCTTTAATATTTCATAATAATCCAACATGGTTCTATATACACATTTTAGTTTAACAAATGTTTATCACACCTTATCATGTCTGTACCATAATTTTAAGAACAATGTTTGACTACAAAATGGTCAGGTCTATTACTAGACTTTTAATTCTCCAAGGGAAAAGTTACATGGAATGAGCTGGCTTGCCTTCCTGAACCAAGAAACTTGACAGAAAAACTCATCCTAATAGAAATGATTAATGGAAAAACACATATGGTCAGCTTGAATATTCAGAGATTAAAACACTCACAAGAGAACAACTTAAGTCTATGTATGGGGGAAACATAAGGCTAGTTTCTACTCATTAACTCAGAGTTGTTGATTTTACCAGAGAAAGCCATGTTTTGCAACAATAACATGTAATATTGGATAATTATGGCATGTAAAATGGGAATCAAACTGTGACCTTCTGGTTCATAGGTCAATGCTCAACCACTGAGCCATGCCGGATGGGCCATTTAAATCTTTAATACTTGTAACAGATATGCATTAATCAGTATATTTCAGTATATTTTCATGTCATCATCATAATCACTACCTTTCGCTTCCAAGTATTAAGTAGCTGTGACAAGGCAAGCACTAGAAGACATTTGTATAATGGATAATCTTCAGAGTAACTTAAAAGGTTAAAGATCATTAGAGTCATTGTATAGATGAGAACACTCAGGTTTGAAGAAGTTACTTAACTGTCGATAGCCATTACATTAATAAGAATGGGGGCAGGATCATAATTCAGACATCCTGAATTCAAACCCTATGTTCTTCATTACCAAATGGTCTGCAAGACAGTCAAGCTATTCATCTGCCCAGCAATCCTTCTGAACATCTCGTCTAATAATCTTCAAATTGTTTATCATAACCCGTTAGCAGATCAAAAAAAATAATTTAGTGGCTCTTGATTAACAAATTTTAATGATAGGATAGAAAATGTTAGAATAGGCCAGAAAAGAAACTATAAGTATACTATATATGCTAAAGATAAGAATTGTTAAAAAACAAACATGTTTCTAAAGTATGTATGTGTGCTTGAATTACAATGTAACCTACTTTTGGTTGTTTGTTTTATTGTAGGTCTTGTAAAAATAATTTTGAAAATGACTATACTAGTCAGCTATTATTTTATTTTAGAGACTATTCCAAGCTTTCATTCTTTCCTCAGTCCCTGACCTTTCAACCTCTGACCTGTCTTCTTGGATTTGCCTCCCTCCATACTTGCCTCCTCTCTCTCCCCTCCCTTCCTCTTTCTTTCCCTTATTTTACTCATCCATCTCAAAATCAACTTTTTTGTTGTTGATTCTACATGGAATTATGCTGAGAAACCAAAGCATGAGATACTTTAGGATTCCATTACTATAACATTTTTACATGCAACAATTTTATAAATGGAGAACATATAAGTGGTTGATAAGAGTTGGGAGTTGATTGGATTGGAAGGAGATGGTTATGATGATAAAAGGCCAACATGAGAGATCTTATAGTGTTGGAACTCTTCAGTATCTTGATTGTGGTAATAGATAAGTGAGTATATTCAGATAATAAAAATTATATAGGACATACACACAAATAAATACAAGCAGATTGTATCAATATAAATATCTTTGTCATGATATTATAATATAGTTTACAAAATATTATCATTGGAAGACACTGGGCAGAGTTTTGAGGGATAGTTCAGTATTATTTTTAAGACTGCATGTGAATCTACAATTACACCACTAAAATGTAAAGATATCCTAAGTACTCATTAGGAAAACAGTTAAATAAATTATAATGCAGGCATAGAATAGAATAATATACAAATTCTTCAATAAAAATAAGCACACTTACTATACTCCTCAGGAAATATAGCCAAAGAGAAATAATTAAGAAAGGGCAGGTATCAGAAAGATATGCAGAGTAATATCACTTTTATGTAACCACACACACACTCTTTAGTTTTAGACAGAAACTTGCTGGAAGGCATTGAGAAACTTTTAATTTTAATTTCATACCTTTATGCTGAATGATTTTTAAAATAATAAATATGCACCGCTTTCATAATTTTAAAAACTAGTTTAAAAATACTCAATTTTATGCACAACCTTTCTCACCTAAAGGAAAACAAAACAATACCACCGGCGCAAAATGTGATTCTGTAATCAAACCAACTTAAAGTGCAATTTAAAGGTCAGGTGAAACTTTTTTTAAAAATGTGCTATAAAGCAGAATACACAGGTATACACAACTTTATGTAGAAAGAAAGGCAGGAGACTAGGGTAAAGGTAAGAGTCACTTCCATTAAATGTCCCTCTGCTAATCGACTGATCTTTAGATCAGCCCTGTCCAATTACATATTCGAGCACATTTGTAATCTTAAATTTTCTAGTTAGTAGCAATGTTTTAAAAAATAGAAACAGGTGAAATTAACATCAATAATGTATTTTATTAACTTATTTTATCCAAAATATTATTTCAATATGTAATCAATTACAAACTGTTATGAAGATCAACATAAAAAGGTTGCATTCTTGTTTGCAAACTAATTAGTCGACATCTGCTGTGCATTTTACAGCACATTTCAGCTCGGACTGGCTGCCTTTCAAACCCTCAGTCGCTTCCTTTAGCTGGTGGTTACCGGGCAGGTGAGTGCAGCCCTAGATTGATTCCGAAGTACAAGGGCTACAGCAAACATTTCAAGTTTATAATGAATCACTTAGAATTGGCTAAAGCCGCTAAAAGTGGTGAATCTGAAGTAACTCCACCTCCCAACCACAGTTCAACTATAATAAAAGGGGAGCGAAATCTACTTTTAAAGAGTAACCAAAATTATATATGAAAAAAATAAAATACGAGAAAGAACGAATCGAGAGGGAGGGATGGAGGGAGGGCACCGTCATTTAGGGACGGTTAGTCCGAGTAGATCAAGTTTGACTAACGCTACCAAAATCCCCCAAAATGACGGGAGCCTGGAGCTTCCCAGCCTCGCGCAGTCACCCAGCAGCCCGCGGCCCCGCCCGCTCGCGCCCTAAAGCCGGGTCTTGGCCGGGAGGCTCTGGCTCGTCTGCG
>NW_006299245.1:5869819-5873410 GCF_000327345.1 Myotis davidii | reverse complement strand
TAGGACACATTATCTCCTTCTGCAATTGCAATGAACGCTGGAACTCCGGAGCTGGATGAGCAACTTAGGTAGATGTTAATATTTAAATAATTTTGGAAAGTAGTTAATAAAGAACTTTAAATTGTTTCTGATCTATCTATACTTAGTATTTGCATCTAGTGAATGTTAAATTGCCTTCATTCCACAAAAACTTGATCCTGAATAGTGATTTATAGGGTCGGAAATATGAAAGGAAGCCAATAAATTGTTTGCCTTCCATGACAACAGTTTCTTAAAAAAAAAAAAAAAAAAGTAAATTATCACTCAATGTCTATCAAAAATCCTCTAAATGAATGCGTTAGTGGAGTGAGAAATTAGAAAACTTATTTTCTAATTATGTTTTACTGTAAAATATTGACCTGACTCACTGTTTTAATATTAATATTTTAAATTTATGTATAAATCATGTGATTTAATTTTTATTTAAAAATTAATCAAAGATTTTTGTGTGCAACAAATATATAGAATACAAATGTGAAATTTAATTTTAGTTAGTAACAGATATTTGTGTTTTTAAGTTTGCAAACAAAGAATTAAATTCCAAGAGGAAGTGGCTATGCATAATTGCAAAAGATATCTCACATACAGTAAGCTAAAAGCAAACATTTAATTGAGCCTTTGAAAGGAAATAGACTCTATTGCTTGCTAACAATACTAGTAAACTTGTATTGCATCAACTTAAGAATAAATAATATAAAGTGAGAAATCAGTAGACTTTTGATATTAAAAAATACATTAATGCCTCATTCAAGAAAGATGATGATTTTCAAAACTAAACTATTCCTGGTTTGAGATCTAATTAAATTTAATACTTTCATTATCAAAGTCCATGCTAAAATGCCCTATCCCCTTTTTTAGTTTAGTTTTGTGGCTGGTTTATAGACTATTCAAACTCTTCACTTATAATGGTCAGACTAGCATATTATATTGAAATCCACATGTAAAAATTTTAAGCTTATTTTTTTGTAATTATGAAATTATTTAGGCTTTTCCTAATATATATATATAACCTATTAGTAATCAATTAATTTCTAAAACTAATTTTAAATAGCTAATTTAGTAATAAGCTAACTTGAAGATGATGTATAGATTGCTTTCCTTCATAAACCTTACCCTGTCAAACAAGTTGAGGGCAAAAATAAAAATATTGAAAGTTCTTCCGGAGATGAATTAATCCATGAAGCGTGTAACTACATCTCTTATTTCCTCATGGTATTTATTTTTACTTTGGAAAAAGACTGAAAACTATATCAATTAGCCATACCTTAGTGATCACTAATTAATATTACTAATTACAGAAAAATATAACAATTATTTCAAATAGTTATAGATTATAAATAAATTTAATTTGAAACTATTATTTAATCATGCATTGTTTAGCAGAAATCTATTTCATTGCAATCTTCCTGGAAATTATAGCCTTAAATTGTTTGTTAGTTTGCCAATAACCTTTTAACCTTTCATTTTATAAGTAACTTTTTTAAAATTAAATTTTGCTCTTATTTGAAAATCATTTGTATGTCTGCTTGGTTTATATCCTATTGCCCTAACACAACATATTTCTCTAGAGCAGTGGTTCTCAACCTGTGGGTCGCAAACGTCAGAAAACACATGTAGCATATCAGATACTTACATTACGATTCATAACAGTAGCAAAATTACAGTTATGAAGTAGCAATGAAAATAATTTTATGGTTGGGGGTCACCACAGCATGAGGAACTGTATTAAAGGGTCGCGGCATTAGGAAGGTTGAGAACCACTGCTCTAGAGAGTATGTAATACTTTTTGAGAAAATGAAAAGATGAAAGAGAACTGTTTATTCCTCAGATATCTGATAAGAATAAGATTTATTCAAAAATATTGATGGTGGGCTTTAGATTAATAGTATTCTTCTTCAACAGATGACTTATTCTCCATATGGCAATGATGTGATTTAAATACTCCAGAATATCATTGTAGTACTCAAATAACTGCATAGTAGGTATTGGCTTGTTTGTTTCATTTTTTGAAACATGATTATTGAGCCATCACATATATTTTTAATATGTTTTTATTGATTTCAGAGAGGAAAGGAGGGAGAGAGAGAAAGAAACATCAGTAATGAAGAAGAATCATTGATTGACTGCCTCCTGCACGTTCTCTACTGGGGATTGCACCCACAACCTGGGCATGTGCCCTTCACCAGAATCGAACCCGGGACCCTTCAGTCAGCAGGCCGAGGCTCTATCCACTGAGCCAAACTGGCTAGGGCAAGCCATTATATTTTTAATAAGCAAACCAAAGTATTAGATTCTTAGACCTCTCTTCTCTTTTCCCACTAAAAGACTATCCCAAACCTTCAGGTTCCTTCTCTAGCCTCTTTGTGCTCTCTTCCTGCAGCTGCCAGGCCACCTGCTTCAGAGTCCATCACTTTGCCACGGTTCTCCTCCCATTTCCCATCCTCATGCCAGCCTCCCTGTATAACCCTAATATTTCTATACTAAGATGTGGTATAATGAGATTTAAGAATAATTAAAAGTGACACATTTTAGGATGTGGGGTAATGCTAATAGTTTACATATTTAAGCTCATATTTAAGCTCTATAAACCTGGGTCAAGTTTCATCATGGCCTCTTGCTAACACCCAACTGCTGGCAATTTTATTTCCTATTATATCCTTCATATCCTGGAATTGTTCCACAGCCATCTTGCAGTTTAGATCACATACATTTCTCATGAACTAGTGTGTTAGCTTTGAAAATTGTCTCCCTGTCTGACTTCTGCACTGATGACAGAATTATGGTCCCCCAATATGTTCAGAAAATAAAAGCAGATTTTAGCAGAGCACACATGATCTTTCACAATCTTTATTTCTCTAGCCTTACCTTTCATCTCTTGCTTCTCTGATCCATGCCCCAGTGCACTTCACTGTAAAGCTTGTGGACACAATGTTCTTCCATCTGTCTTGAAAACTTCCTACCTCTACCCCATTTTTAACTAACTGTCTTAGTCATTTTCATCTCAAATTCATCTCCTCTTTGAAGCATCCCAGTTCCCTTTATTCCTACCCCAACAAATATTTCAGGTTTTAATAATTGATTCCTTGACAGTTTTTATTATTTAATCATTTTTGTGTTCCTATCTCCTGGAACTTAGAAGGAATTTAAAAGCAATAATAAAAACAATTAGAGTATTAATTAGTTGAAATGGCACTATGAAAAGGTGAAAGATTATAAATTATCCTTCCTTACAGCATTTGTACTACTAAAATTACCCCTGCTTTGGACCATTGATTAACTAGTAATTAGTTGAAATGGCACTATGAAAAGGTGAAATATTATAAATTATCCTTCCTTTCAGCATTTGTATTATTAAAATTACCCCTGCTGTTGGACCATTGATTAACTAATCAGGAAATGAACAAAAGAAATACCGCACCCGGACTTTAAGTTAAAAACAAAGTATTTGCCTACAGTGAAAGAAAATATAGATATTTCATGCTACAAATATTTAAATAGGATCTGCACTGACTCGTTGTGTGTTTGCACATCTACATTTTCATTGACACAGTT
>NW_006299245.1:5866832-5869432 GCF_000327345.1 Myotis davidii | reverse complement strand
TTTTTTACTTATAAGCTTCCTAGTCTGTGGTATTTTGTTTTAGTAGACCAAATGGACTAACCCACTGCTATTTTGAAGTTACTGTGAACATCTTCCTTACCAAATTGGTTGTCTTTGAGAGTACTGAATTCTCACTTTATTTTTTTTTTTACTTCCATACCATGTAACACCATTAGAAATTTCTTCTCCTATCAGTTTCTAAAAGAACTTGTTTTTATTATCTTCTCATTTTTAAAAGTATGCTTTTAAAAAAGTCCAAATTCCTAAACATATCATTCTCTCCCCAGAAAATTTTAAAACATTGATATGTAATAAAACAACAAAAAAACAATGGGGTGTTGGTTTTTTCATAGAAGTTTTAGGAAAATTGGCATGGGGAAAAATTAGTTAAAACAACCTTAAGTTAGTTCCTTTCCTTATACTCTGTACCCTAATATAAACAAATTAAATAATTTAGTCCATTCATTCAACAAATATCTGCTGAGTACCTACTATGTGCTAGACTATGGGGTTATGATGATATACAAGACCTAGTCTCTTCACATAAAGACCTCAGAGACTACATAGGTAGAAAGACATGTCAAGAAGAAAATAGGCAAAAATTGAGGTCAGGCAACAGCAAGACCTCAAGAGGAGCTGACTTTATTCTGGCAAAGAGTAGGGACATGAAGAGATAAAGGAAAGGAGAAAAGAGTGTCAAGACTGGAAACCAAATAAAATATTTTACTTTCTGAAAATTGCAAAAAGTTGAGAAAAGCAGCTATTGACATACTATAAAAATTCCTCTAGGTCTCAACTGCCTAGCCAAAAAATGCAGATAGAGAAAGACAGGTACAGTTTCAAAATAATGTCAATATGTTCTAATATTGAGAGGGCAGAAGGGAATGTGATATTGACCACTGGTATGAGAAGGAAAAAGTACAAATAAATAACGTTAGGCAGCAGAATCATTTAAAATTGTTACTATGGCAAGTGTTTGTAGTAAAAGCTTTGCTTATCTTTTCAGAACCATCAGTATCTTGGGAGGAAAAGAATGTTAAGGAAAAGCAAATCATTAATTTTAAAATACTTTCTTAACCTCATTAATGGAGCTTTCCTGGTAAGATTCTTCAAAATTATTTAGTCTAGAAAAAAATGCAATGAATTTTTATTAGGAATTATTAAAAATCACATTGACATTTTTGTAGGTTCTTGGACTTTTACTCATGGGATTTGCTGCATGGCTTTTATTGGACAGAAATAATTTTTTCACTGCTCTAAGTACGTACCTATTTTCATTTTTCTCTCTGAATTAAGGCATTCCATTTTGAACAATTGCAGGCATGGTTTATTCAGCAGCTGGCCGTAGTTCTCTAAAATTCCGTTTTTTTTCCTCTAAAGGTCTTTGTCATTTGGTTTTAGAAACAGCTTATTAAATGGCAGGGCTTAAATCCAAGACCATAAAGTAGAGAAAGTTTTGAGAGAGAAATCTAGGAATTTTGGACAAGAGGAATGAGAGAATTGGAAGATTATAATTATTCTACAAACTCTGGATGTTTACAAGGTAGACTGGAAAAGATAACGGAGATCAGCATAGATTCACTGCCCAAGTTAACTATTCTCTTTTATTCTCATCACCACATGGTTAGAAATAAAATATATTTCCTATACAACCAACATAAGTGTCCATCGGTGGGTAAATAGATAAAGAAGATGGGAGATAGATGATAGATGATAGATAGATGATGATGATAGATGATAGATAAAGAAAGAAAGAAAGAAAGGAAGGAAGGAAGGAAGGAAGGAAGGAAGGAAGGAAGGAAGGAAGGAAGGAAGAAAAAGAAAAAAAGATTATTCAGCCATGAGAAAGAAGGAAATTCTACCATTTGTGACATAATGGATAGACCTTGAAAATATTATACTAAGTGATATAGACAGACAGAGAAGGACAAATACTGTATGATATGACTTATATGTAGAATTTTAAAAAACTTTGTAAAAACAGAGTATAATGGTAGTTATCAGGGCTAAGGAGTGGTGGAATTGCAGATATATTGTTTAAGGGTACAAACTTATAATTAGTAGATAAATAAATTCTGGCAATTTCATGCACAACATAGTAATTATAGTCAACAACACTATATTATAATTCAAAGTTACTAAAAGACTAAATCTTAACTATTCACAATACAAAAAGAAATAAAAAATATGTGATAGGCTAAAGGCATTAGTTAAGGCTACTATAATAATCACTTTGTAGTATATAAATGTACCAAGCCAACACATTGCACACTTTAAACTTACACAATGTTTTATGCCAATTTTATTTCGATACCAATATTTCCCATATAATTTTGAACTTGAGGTCAAAAGACTCTAGGATTAATCTCACCTCGGGTGCCCAAGATTGTGAAGCAGAGAACCTATCAGCAGCCATATTTTATCTTATGAATTGAAACACAGCAGCAGCTGGAGGAAAAAGTAAGAGGAGTCAGATTCCAGAGAGACAGAGATAAGAGAGAGACATCATACTTTCCCCAGTGTGTTTGCTCAGATGTTTTGTGCATGTCTCCAGTATTTATTAAATATATTTTAATATATAATATTTTTTATTTTTACAT
>NW_006299245.1:5862293-5866649 GCF_000327345.1 Myotis davidii | reverse complement strand
GCCAGTGGTTCTGCTGTTAGGGTCAATTTGCATAATACCCTTTTATTATATAGGATATATTTAAAATATTTTTAAAATATGAATACAGTAATTAAATACATTTAACTTTATTTTTTAAATGTTAGATCTTTACATTGTTCTTATTTTACCATATCATGGTATGCTGTGGTCACTATGGACTGAAGTTTAATAGCCTAAGGATTATTTTCGTATAAATGTACTCAGTTGGCAGAAAGGAAGCCACATTTCAAGTACTCAGGGACCATATGTGTCTATGGGATATTGTCTACCTTATTGGAAATAGCAGATGTAGAACTTTTCCTTCATTTCATTAAGTTCTACTGGACAGCACTGTTAATTATTAAGTATATGGCAAAACCATCTACTATAAGAGCCAACCTATTTCTTAGTGGATAGCAAGTAAGAAAAAAACATGTTTATAGAAAAAAAATAAAGCTAAATAAAAAGGTTTAATATGTAATACAGTGCTACAAAGTATTGAATAATTTAGCTAAACTTCAGCTATTCCTAAGTGCTTAGTATCTTTATTCTCTTCTTATTGTATAACTAGGGGCCCAGTGCACAAAATTCGTGCAATGGGTGTGGGGGGGGGGAGTGTCCCTCAGCCCAACCTGCCCCCTCTCACATACTGGGAGCCCTCAGGCGTTGACCCCCATCACCCTCCAATCGCAGGATTGGCCCCTTGCCCAGGCCTGACGCCTCTGGGCAGGGGACCCTCATTTCCCCCCATCACTGGTTCTGCCCCCAGCCCAGGCCTGATGCCTGAGGCCTCTGGCAGAGGTGTCAGGCCTGGGCAGGGGACCCCCAGCTCCCTGCGGTTGCAGGCTCCGCCCCTGCCCAGGCCTAACGCCTCTGGCCTAGGCATCCGGCCCAGGCAGCGGGGACCTGCAGTGGCAGCTCTTAGCTCCCCCCTGGGTTTCCGATCACTGTCAGTGGCAGGGGGCTTCTTCCTGCTTTCCCTTTCGCCTCCCTGCATTATGCCTACATATGCAAATTAACCGCCATCTTGTTGGCAGTTAACTGCCAATCTTAGTTGGCAGTTAATTTGCATATAGCCCTGATTAGCCAATGAAAAGGGTAGCGTCGTACGCCAATTACCATTTTTCTCTTTTATTAGTGTAGATACTTTGCTTATAGAAAAGTATTCATGATGTCTGAGTGCATTAGGGATTTGCTCAGAGTTAGTAAATGGGTGTATGGACCTTTTTATTTCTCTTTTGCTTCACCATAATAATGACAATAGTCATTTCCACTTATGTAGTACTGACTGTGCCAGACACTGGGCAGAGCACTAATTTAATAATGCAGTAATTGTGTGCAGCAACTCATTTTTTTCATTTTCCCCCTCCATTTTGGACGTGACAGATAATTCTCATTAACCCTAATGTCCTTACTTATGAACAACCCCGGCAAAGGTAGCCAGAAACTATTCTTTAAGGTTTTTTTTCATACAAAATGGATATTTAATGTAACAAACAAGAGAGAGATTGCTGTGTCATTCAGAAACCCCAGTGCTTTCTATATTGTTGCTCTGCTATTTCCTAAAGTTGTCTTCGATTGGCTCAAAACCAGGTTTGCTTTCTAGCATGTGAGATGTGCAAAAGAGAAGTAGAAGGCAAGTGATTTTCTTATTTAAAGAGGGAAGGCTATGGTTTCACACTTTATCCATGTGTTTCAAATAGTAAAATCTCAATTATGGTTTCAGGATGTGGAATTGAAAACCATTTGTTTTCTTTTTTAAAATATATTTTTATTGATTTTTTACAGAGAAGAAGGGAGAGGGTGAGAGAGTTAGAAACATCGATGAGAGAGAAACATCGACCAGCTGCCTCCTGCACACCTCCTACTGGGGATGTGTCTGCAACCCAGGTACATGCCCTTGATTGGAATCGAACCTGGGACCCTTCAGTCCGCAGGCCGATGCTCTATCCACCGAGCCAAACCGGTTTTGGCTTGAAAACCATTTTGAGGCAAGAAATGTTGGGCCCTCCCCTCTTTGTTATCCCATCTTTCAATTAATTTACCTATTTTTAAAGTATTCTGCCCTCACCTCTTCATATGTAATAACACCATGTCACCTAAAGTCCTCAATTGCCTTTGGCCACTGCAATAGCCTCTAATAGCCTTGTGCTCTGATCTCCTTTCTCAGCCATCTTCCGAATGCCACTGAAGTAATTCACTTAAAAGGCAAATTTAGCTGTGTAACATGAAAAGCCTTTCTCTTGCTCCCATTGCCATTATTTATTCAATGACAAATATGCTTATAGAGCAAATTTTATATGTTGGATGCTATTGCGAGCTGAGGATACAGTTGTATACAAGAAAGATAAAGGTCCTGTCCTCATGGATTTTAATTCTGGTGAAAAGGACTAGAAAACACTACATAACATGTCCGTTATATGTTCTTTGCCAAACCACCCCAGTCTTACCATCCTCAAACAGTAAGCACCAGCAAAGCAGGGCTTCCCTCACACAATGTGCTGTTCTGAGCCTCCAGATGCTTCTACTGTTCCACGGTAGATATTTCTAATGATCATTTAAAGCCTAAATTCAGGTGTTACCTTCTCCCCACCCCCTACTGGATTAGGTGCTCTTGTACCAAAAAGTATGCTGCTAAATGTTTAACAGGTTTTGAGATGGAGAGATTTGATTGATGGTATTTGTTGATGTCTATGGTTTTACCACTACTACAATGGCCAGTTTTAAAGTGCCAATGTGAAGTGAGTTGGCTTTCATATTTTTCAAACAATTAAGAGTTGCCTTTTTCCTCCTCACCCAAGGATATGCTTTATTGATTTTTGAGAGAGAGAGAGAGAGACAGAGAGAGAGAGAGAGAGAGAGAGAGAGAGAGAGAAAGTAGAGATACATTTATATGAGAGAGAAACATCAATTGGTTGCCTCTCATACCTGCTGGACTGGAGATCGAATCTGCAACCTTTTTTGTGTATGGATGACACTCCAACCACCTGGCCAGGGCAACAGTGCCTTTCATGAGCCAGAGCAAGTGGTTCCAGCACACCACTGCCTGTCCCATAGAACCTATGGCATATTTTATATATCTATTCTTCTTGCTTTTAAATAAATATTTACTGAGCGATTAGTGTTCTACAGTCTGTGCCATAGCATTAAGCATTTAACAGTTAATTTATTGAATATATATATTAGAGGCCCTGTGCATGAAATTCGTGCTCGGGGGTGGGGGGGGTGGGGGGAGGTCCCTCAGCCCAGCTTGTGAAAGGGTGCAGACTAGGCTGAGGGACCCCACCAGTTTACAATTGGGGTGGGGGAGGGATGCGGGAGGTTGGCCAACTGGGGAGGAACCATGGCAGGGCCCCTGGGCGTGTCTAGCCCATCTAGCTCAGTCCCAATCAGCTGCACCCCATCAGCAAGCTAACCTACCAGTTGGAGCATCTGCTCCCAGGTGGTCAGTGCACATCATAGTGAGCGGTTGAGCAGCCTTAGCATATCATTAGCATATTAGTCTTTTATTGATTGAATGGCCGACCAGACAGCTGGTGATTTCCTGGGTTCTTATCCAGGTGGATTCAAAGAATGAAGCTACAGACAAAAGGTGGTATAGGAAAAGGTGGAAATTTATTGGGAAACAACCACATGGGGAGGGGAGGAGAGACCCAATAAGTCCCTCTTTCTTAAGGTTTATAAAGGCTGCAGTTCTTTGTGTCCTGATATCCCCTCTGATTGGTCACTATAGCAGCTTCAGAGCTCAAACCCCACAGCAGGGTTCTGTTCTTTTTCTCCCATTTGTTTTTTTATTCCCTGTTGCCTTCCTCTTTATTCTGTAAATGAGTGGCTTCCTCTCCCCCTTTTTTCTGTAAAGGTATCCCTTCTGGCAGATCCCAGCACCCTTATTCTGTGAATGTATGCCTTCTGCAGCTCCCAGCTTTGGAGCCCTGCCGTTCTCCCCCATGGACCCGCTAATTGCTAAAACTCCCTAAACCTGCCTATTTTACCCCTAAAAACTCCATTTATTAGGGGAAAAATGCTTATTTTTATGGAAGATAATTAAGATAAGGCAAAGGTAAAGATTTCTTCAGAAACTGAAGAAATTCTCCATCATGCCATTAAAAGAAGAAAAATTGTTTCTACAAGTAAGTAAGAGGATCTAGAAAGAAATTTTAAAAAGAGTGAGAAGGGCCCTGACTGGTTTGGCTCAGCGGATAGAGCATCAGCCTGCAGACTCAAGGGTCCCAGGTTCGATTCTGGTCAAGAGCATGTACCTTGGTTGCGGGCACATCCCCAGTAGGGGGCGTGCAGGAGGCAGCTTATCGATGTTTCTCTCTCATCGATATTTCTTTCTATACCTCTCTCTTTCTC
>NW_006299245.1:5860069-5861385 GCF_000327345.1 Myotis davidii | reverse complement strand
GCCCACAAAGGGGTACACCTACAGCAGTGGTTCTCAACCTTCCTAATGCCGTGACTCTTTAATACAGTTCCTCATGTTGTGGTGACCCCCAATTTCAATGTTACAAATTGAACAAAATTAAAGCATAGTGATTAAGCACAAAAACAATATGTAATTATATATGTGTTTTCCGATGGTCTTAGGCGACCCCTGTGAAAGGGTCGTTCGCCCCCCAAAGGGGTCGCGACCCACAGGTTGAGAACCGCTGCTCTAGACACTGATTTTCAGTATACACTGGTCAAAGGAATTGACTAATTGAATTTCCTTCTGTGACAGTTTTAGATCTGAATGAAGACAGTGTCAACAACATCACCTTAGACCACGTAACTTGTGAGGGTTCTACCACTTCCTTCTTTCTTACTCGTATCCAAATGTTCATTGATACATATATTTGTTGCTGTTTTGTTTGAATAATTTTGATATTATATATGAGAACAGGAAATATCAGCAATACCTATGTATATTTTAAGATTGTTTCATATGGTGTACACTTTCCCATCATTATAGCATCTAAAAACATATTAAAAGCATAGTTGTCATCTCTATTTTTCTTCTGTTTTAGTATGCAGTATAATTTTGATATTATATATGAGAACAGGAAATGTCAGCAATACCTATGTATATTTTAAGACGGTTTCATATGGTGTACACTTTCCCATCATTGTAGCATCTAAAAGTATATTAAAAGCATAGTTGTCATCTCTATTTTCTTCTGTTTTAGTATGCGGTACTGTTAATCTGGGCCTTTGGTGTTCAGGTTGCACTTTCAACACTCATCTTCACAAAGAAAGAAGAGGTATGGAAAGTTCAGCCTTTTTTTAAAAAATCTAAAGAAAATTGAATATGTTAGATTTTTGAGACCTATAAGCCTATATTTAAAGCTAAAGGTAAATGTCTCTGGGGGTAAAAAGAGTCAGTGAAACTACTAGAATTCTATACAGGAAGGGGCCAGGTGCAGATGGGAAGGGTGGGTTTGGGAACTTGTCTTTTACTCTGCAGAAGACTGAGAATGTACATATAATAAAGAATGCGGAGGTAGAGGAGAAGATGCTGAGTGTGGGAAATCCAAAATTGGCCCCCAGCCCACCCTGGCTACCACTGCTGACCCAATCACTTACTATATTCTCTTCCATAAAGAAATATTTTCAACTTTTATTCATTTAAAATTTAATAATTTCATTAAGTAGATTGGAAAAAAAAGATAGACTGAATAATTCATGTATTTTGCACTGGTATGGCCATGAGTAAGATAGTTAAGTTAATTAGGTAAGTTCAAA
>NW_006299245.1:5852873-5859897 GCF_000327345.1 Myotis davidii | reverse complement strand
AAAATACCACTGCTCTCCACCTTTATTCTATCTTATACTTAGCATCTACCCTGCGTATCTAACCACTCAGGACCTGTTGTTAATGGCCTGGCATTTGTAACTAAAGTTTCTTCTCTCTATATCCAAAATGTGTGTGTGTGTGTGTGTATATACAGCAGGTAAGTTCTGTAAAGCTGCTTTGGTGAAAAAGCATGTTTCCAACCCATAAGCTTCTAACTAGTGATAAAACCTGAATATAATACTTAAACCTTAACACATAAATATAGTGTATCACTGTCATCGATATTTACTTAAGTATTATTTACATACTTTTCTCTATCTACTTTAAGAATAATAAATATCTATATATATAAAAGGCTAATATGCAAAGTGTCCCCTTGGGAGTTCCACTGGGAGACCGGGAGTTCGATCGTTCACTATGACATGAGCTGACCACCAGGGGGTGGTGCGAAATGGAGGGAGGTCCCGGCTGGAGCTGGAAGGCCCCCATCTGCCCTGATTGCCAGCCAGGCCTAGGGACCCTACCTGTACACGAATTTTGTGCACCAGACCTCTAGTTTAATAAGAACTACCATGAGCCAGAGACTGTGATAAGCATGTTCTAGGCATTATATTATTGATCCTCGTAGAGGTGCACTGTTAGTCCTGCTTTCTAGTACAGGAAACTGAGGCTCTGAGAGGAGAAATACTTGCTTAAATATATTGTGGCCAAATGACAGCCGGGACTAGAACCCCTATTAACTCATCCCAGAGAAGAACAGCTTTGTTTACATTGATTTGTCTTTTACATTCAAAGTCAATTAAGCTTTTAGAAGCCTCTAAATCTCTTATGCTATTCACAATGCCTAATTCAGTGTTGGAGATGTACTAGGGCTTCACAGTATATATGTCAAATTAAATATGTGTGAGGGAATTTTATTTATATAGTAGTCACACAGATTATTTAGGAAATTCACTTTACTCTTATGTACAAAGGTATAATTCATAAGTACTTTGGATCTCCCAAATAATGCTTAGAGTGTAAATGAGAACATGAATCTGTCCTCTCCTGGCAACACTATAGAATGGAAAACATCATTTTCTATTCTCAATAAAAATTAACTTAGAGAATAAGTTAGATAACATATAGCTCTAAGTAACATTTTATGTTATTCTAATCTTCTTACATATATTAAAGCATAGATATATAAGTAACTGCATAAGTGTTTAACTTGTACAGATGTTTTAATTACTATAGTACTAGAGGCCCTCAGCCCAGCCTGCATCCTCTCTAATCTGAGACCTCTCAGGGGATGTCTGACTGCCAGTTTAGGCCCGATCCCATAGGGATCCCATAGGGATCGGGCCTAAATTGGCAGACAGACATCTCTCTCACAATCCAGGACTCCTGGCTCCCAACCACTCAACCGCTCACCTGCCTGCCTGCCTGATTGCCCCTAACTGCTTCTGCCTGCCAGCCTGATCACCCCCTAACCACTCCCCTGCCAGCCTGATCGATGCCTAACAGCTCCCCTGAAGCCCTGGTCCCCACCAACTGCCCTCCCCTACAAGCCTGGTTGCTCCCAACTGCCCTCACCTACTGGCCCGGTCTCCCCCGACTGCCCTCCCCAGCAGGCCCGGTCACCCCCAACTTCCCTCCTCTGCCAGCCTGGTCCCCCCCAACTGTCCTCCTCTGCTGGCCTGGTCCCCCGCAACTGCCCTCCCCTGCCGGCCATCTGTGGTGACCATCTTGTGAACACATGGGGGTGGCCATCTTGTGTGAGGGCTTGTCGGTTAATTTTCAAATTACCTCTTTATTATATAGTATTCTCACCAGTTATTTAATTTTGATTATTCAAAGACAGCAAAATATAAGGAAATGTCACTAGACTGGAATTTAAATAAACATATATAGATGTCTCAGCTCCTCTTCCTTATTCATGTAAACAAAGCAAATAATTAAATTCTCTAAGTATCTGTCTTCTTGTTTACAAAATGGGAATAGTATCTGTTCTTTCTAAGTTTTGGCATTTTTGAGGACCAAATTAGTTATGAAAGTCATGAACCACTGAGATTGTTAAAAATAGGTATAAGGAAGAAAAAAGCTTTTAGACATAAGGTAACTATTACCTTTTGTTTTTTCGAAAGGTAACTTTGAATACCCTTTTATGAAGAGACATGAGGAAAGTTCCTATCAAAATTTCACTTTTTATACAATTTTCAACAGGTTCACCAAGTATGGCATGATGAAATTGATTTAATCATTTCTCAGTATGGATCTAAAGATGTGCCTGAAGACATACTTAAGTGGACTATTCTGAATGCTTTACAAAAAACAGTAAGACAAAATTAGCATACAACTAAAAATTAGATGTCAGAGGTGATCATTGTAGGATAGAGAGGAATAGAGGGAAGGGTAGAGGATAGGGACAGAGAAAGGAGACATTCTTTTATTTCTTCCAAAACAAATAGGGTATAATCGCGTTGTCTCCACTTACAGATCTTAGTTGTCTCTTCCTTTTGTAACTTACAGCTCCTTTTCTGGGTTAAGTGATGTGCATTTTAACCTGGTTTCCCTAGGAAAGTGTTGGTGGTCTTTGCCAAGTAGGGTCATCAGTCCTCCTGCAACCTTGGGAGGTAAGTGTGAGCACAGTCCGAGCTGGCAGCAAAGTAGCATGACGGCTCCCATTTGAGCCTGCATGTTTGGATTACCACACAGTAGCTTTGTGTGTGATCCTGGGCAAGTAATTTTCTTAACTTCACATTTCATATTAGTAAAATGGGCAGAATAACTCCTACCCCTAGTTGGCAGGAATAAATGAAGTAATATAGAGACTATTTAGAAAGCCTTAGATCTGGAACATAGCAGGCAGCTAATATTTATTAGCTAATGTTGTTAGGGTTATTATTGAACAGTTCAGCTATTTCTGGGCAGTGAAGGGAATTGGTACGGTCAGCCAAATAACGTACAGGAAGAGATCAGCACCTGAAACATTTACATAGTACCAGTTCCTTTTGTAAGTGCTTTGCATGTATTAACTCACTTTATCCTCTCAACCAGTGTGGTCAAACTATCATTCTCATTTTATAGATGGAGGACAGAGAGATTCAGTAACCAAGCCAGTGTCACCCAGTTAATAAGTGGCAGAGCCAACATCCAGTCCCAGACAATCTAGCACTAGATTTTGTATTCTTAACTGCCACTTTAGATGCCACACATAGAAATAGTTCATTATTTTTGGTACCTTTACTAAACAAAATGCATTTTAGGAGAATTGAAATGTAATTATAAATGTTTTATTCTGCATATGTTTTTTTTTTTCTGATGTATGTGAATTGTAGCGGTATTCCATTTCCAGATTGCATTACAACCTTTTTTTTTTTATGGTCATAAACTGATAAATGGTAAAACAAGTCTATGTATGACATTACTATCATTAATGAGAATCCAACTTAAAGTTCCTAACCATGAATATAATTGATATCTTATATGTAGGTTTGATTGATTTAACTAACTTTTAATATCCAAGCTCTAAAGCACTATTAGAGTCATTCAAGATTCCCAAGTTCTTGTCAAAATTGTTGGTACATATTATACATAGACAATACTGATGTTATAACTTTCAATAACAAGTTTAGAAAAACAATGAAATATTCACTTTAACCTTCTCTTGTTTTCTAGATGTCAAATATATAAACTGATTTTTTTCACATCCTCCCAGCTCAATAGAATAGGAAATGAGACATTTATTAGATGTTTGATCATCTCTGTGACTATCTTCCTTATCACCTTTTTGGTTCTTTGTTGCAGTTTTTCACACAATACAAAATTGAAAGTTAACATCTCACATTAATCCTAAAGAAAGTAGATTAACCCTCTTTATGTATCCTAAACATATATGGCAGCATAGTGGGGATAAATATATAGAAAGATAATTTCTATAGTTAAGAAGAGGATTCTTTCTTCTATGTTCTGGCCCGAAACATGGTTGTAGATTTGGTAAATCAAGCATACCTTTCATTCTGGGCTCCTATAAATAAATTCAGATATAACAATTTCAGCCAAACATAGTCCACTTATCAAGTAGAGATCTTTACCTCTTGTTGACATCAACAGTACCAGCAACAATATAATAGATTAAACAAACGTGTACTTATTTACCTAATTCACTACATTTTAACGGAGAATAAATTTATCATGAAAACACTTTAATGTGCATGAGCATTATATAATTACCTGCATTTTGAATATTTTATCGTAAAATTCATAAAAATATTTTTCCTAGTTGCAGTGTTGTGGCCAACACAATTACACAGATTGGATAATGAATGAGAATAAAGAAAATTCAGAACAGGTGCCATGTTCTTGCACGAATTCTACATTAAGAAAGTGGTTTTGTGATGTGCCACTGAATGCAACTTACTTAGAGGTAAAGATAAGTCAAAGCCGCTGCAAATATTTTACAGTGACTTTTTAAAAATTTTATTTTGCAAGTCAATTTATAATTCTGAGCCAATTTTTATATAAAGACAATGTTATTTCTGGTGGTTAGGTTCTTCAGTGACTTACCTAAATTGAACTCATATTTAGGTGATTGCAGTACTATCTCAGGTATATAATAAATAAGTAAACTTTCTGGGAGTATCGTATGTGATCTAAGTGCTACTAGAACTTGGGATGCCATCAACCTTTCTTCTCAACCTTCCTTCCCAAATCCTTGCAGAGGAAGGGGGCGCTATTGGCAACTCTCACTATTGGTCGGAGAGCTGCCATACCCGTACTAAAGAGTATGGAGATCGGCAGAAACTGAAGGGAGGGGATCCCAGCAATGACAAAAGTGGTATTCAGGTACATTTGGCAGAATTGAGAGTACAGGTTCACCCGGAACAATGACTATTTGCAGGTATGGAATACTGATGGTCTAGAGATTTCCACCCCAAGAACTTCTAATACTTTGTATAGTTTATTTACTAATGCCATTCTAATTTTAAGATGTATCTTTTAATTATATAATTTATTCATAAATAAATAGAGGATTTTAAAAAAATTAAATATATTTTTATGGATTTCAGAGATGAAGAGAGAGGGAGAGAGTGATAGAAACATCAATGATGAGAGAGAATAATTGATTGGCTGCCTCCTGCGAGCCCCACACTGGGGATAGAGCCCACAACCTGGGCATATGCCCACACCGGGAATCGAACAGGTGACCTTTTGACTCCAGGGCTGATGCTCAACCACTGAGCCACACCCGGCTGGGCTAGAGGATTTTTTTTTCTTTTATTATTATTAGTTAGGGTATTACAAATGTGTAGAGGATTTTTTTTTGAAGCTTCTGCTATTTGGGTACTAATCATTTTAGGTGCTAGTTATATACCCTATTAAGTTAAAATTGTCTGCAGTTAAATCCCTCTAAAACAATAAATTTCTGATTTCAATTGCATGACAACGTCTTAGTAACTTTAAAAGTAGCAAGCAAGGTGTCCTGTCATCACATGAAGCTCCCTGGATTAAAACATTGTCTCCAGTTAGACACTGATTTGTTTTTCAGACTTTATTAAATGTCTAATGTCTGTGTCTCTTCTTATTGGTAATGGAATTATGTATAAAACTATCTCAATCTCCAAGTTAACTTAAGTGACTTTTTTTCCCCTTAGGGTTGTGAAAATAAAATCAACACATGGTATCAAGCTAATGCTTTATCATTAATTGGAATTAACTTTGGACTTTTGGTTTCAGAGGTAAGGTTTTGTTCCTGTGTTTAAATATAAAAATATTAAGTATAAATAATACAGAATAATCTATGGAACAAACAGCTGGAGACCTAATCAAACAAGTTAATCTAACAGTGGTTACAATTCCTCATGTTGTGACCCAACCATAAAATTATTTTCGTTGCTACTTCATAACTGTAATGTTGCTACTGTTATGAATCGTAATGTAAATATCTGATATGCAGGATGGACCCCTGTGAAAAGGGTCGCGACCCACAGGTTGAGAACCGCTGAATAGGAGACAGGATCTTGAGACTTTAGCACCAAGAGAGGGATTGGTCCAGCTGGAGGTGATATCCCTAAATCAGCTAAGTCAGTGGGGATTGTTAATAAGGGGTCATACTGGCCTGTATCCTATAATTTCACTGCTTTGTGATATTTAAAAAATAATAATTCCTATCTCAGCAGCCAGAGCACCATGTTGGCAAGTTGGCAAACTTCTGAAATTTGGGCAGATGTTTGACATTAGTAAATCTATTCACTCCTAGACTCATTCATTCATTCAGAAAATTTGGAGGGTGGTGAATATCTGCTGTCATTCAGATACTATACTAGATGTTAGAGATACATCTATGTTATGGAAGCAACATAGACATATTTCATGACCTGAAGGGTGCCAGCTACAGAGCTGAGATTCAGAAGCAAGACTTCATTTTCCAATCTCAGTGACAATTGATAAGAGCAAATAAAGGCTATGGATTCAAGAAAACTGTAAGTGGACAGATTATTACAGTGCAGACTATAACATTGGAATCCTAATAATAGCCAAACATAGTAATTGACCGTACCTTCGCTACACCTCCCATTGGCTAATCAGTAAGATATGCAAATTAACTGCCAACAAAGATGGTGGCTAATTTGCATACTGCAGGCAGGGCAGGACAGCGCAAGCCGCCAGCACCAGCCGCCATCCAGGCCCCCGTGGGCAACATCAGAAGCCGCCTGCCTGCTGCCCGGGACCGAATCTGGTCCCTGGCCGCAGGCATGCCGGCCCTGCAAGCCCCAGGAGCTGCCAGATATGGCAGTAACTCTATCAGTAAGCACTCTGAAAGTCAGTGGCATAAATGTACCAATTAAAAGACAGATTATGAGGGTGAATCAAAAACAAAGCCCACTTTAAGTATAAAGACACATATAGATTAAAAGTAAATGAATGAAGCTGCAACCTGTTTTTCTCAGTGGATAGAGCATTAGCCCGTGGACTGAAGGGTCCCAGGTTAGATTCCAGTCAAGGGCATGTACCTCAGTTGCTGGCTTGATCCCCAGGTCC
>NW_006299245.1:5849994-5851326 GCF_000327345.1 Myotis davidii | reverse complement strand
ATCCCCCAAGGGTTCCCTGGCTCTCAAAAGGATGTCTGACTGCAAGCTTAGGCCTGTTCCCCCGGGGAGTGGGCCTAAGTCAACAGGTGGACATCCCCCAAGGGGTCCTGGACTGCAAATGGGCGCAGGCTGGGTTGAGGGACGCCCCCCCACGAGTGCACAAAAATTTGTGCCTCTAGTGAATATATAAATGCACAGTTTGGCCAAAGTAGGATAACAGGTTTAATCTCTGAATGATGATAAACCAAGACATTCTTAAAAGCATTAGCATAGTTATTTTGAAATGCTTTTGTGTCCAAGCTAAGGAGTATAAGGAAAGACTGAGGGGGTGGTAGTATCTGTGCTCCATTTACACACTACTTTTCATAATCCTGTGCCAAAAAGAGGCAGTTTTGTAAGATTAATGATATAGTTAGAAAGATGAACAAAAAATGGATCAGCAATTCATCAAGGCCGCTAGCCCAATGATAGCCCATGTAATTAAAATTTAACAGTCTATTCATTCTAGTTCCCTCTATAAATGAACTTGGTGACACGAGGTTACTCTAGAAGACTCTTTCTGCAGACTTCTCTTTCACAACCATATGTACCCTACGCTGAAATTTCTCACCCTATTTCATCTTTTTTCCCTTTACAGTATGCATGTTAGTGATTACATAGTAAATACTAACATTATAATTATTCTTATTGATTACATTTTGATCTGCTATTGTTTCCTTTTCTTCCAGGTTTTGCAAATCTCATTAACTGTCTCTTTCTTCAGACATATCAAGAACAGAATATTTGCAGAAATGTGATCTTTGGATTTTAATTTGTCTGGAAGAAACCAGTTAATTCGCAAAATAATCACAATGTATTCTTTTATTCCAAAAAGTTTCTCAATTACATTAATGAAGTTTAGGAGTCATTGAAGTCATTGGTTATATGTAACATAAAATTTTTGGAATTATAATACATCACTCCATGAACTTTTTATTTGGTTTTTCAACATATCAAATATTTCAAAATATCAAAATATTCTGCAGTTTAGAACTTCACCTTGAGTTATTTTCTGAATTCAGGGGATATCACGAATATTAAAACCAAAATGTAGTTAAATACTATAATATATTTTGAGTTTCTTATGTAGAAAATGTTAATTAAGCAATTATAGCATGTACGTTACATTTGCAAATTTTAAGAAAATGATGCTGATTTATAGAAAATTTAAAAGACTGAAAATCTTCATGACACATCTCTACCGAACTAATCATTTATTTCTTCTGATAATGCTTACAAATTAATAATAAACTTAAAATTTTAGAGATTTGGATATATTTTGGTGGTAATAAT
>NW_006299245.1:5846991-5848879 GCF_000327345.1 Myotis davidii | reverse complement strand
TGGAGCTCCTACTCTGTGCCAGGAGCATTCCTCCCTGTTAGGATATGAAGAAGGAGAGACACATACATAATTCCATCACAGGGCTGGCTTTAGGGGTATACAGCCTGTCCTAAGAAGAGCTCCACACTTGGTTTAGAACTTGGCAGTTCCCAACTTGACATTTTAATAATTTTGGAACAAAGGATGTCACATTTACATTTTGCACTGGGTTCTGTGATTCGTTTGCTGGCCCTGTCCCTAGAGTTAAACTCACACAGTCTGACATGAAAAAATGTTTTATATATGTGATATTCTTTCTAAACACGCAGAAAGAGTATGCCTAAGTATGCCTATCATATTAAAATAACAATGATTTTTTAACTGTGGTAGAAAAAAATCTATTCTGAATGACCACTGAATTCCAATACTTTTTACTTGCTCATCATTTGCTTCTCTTTTTCCTTAAATTTTGTTCAATGTGTGTGTGCACAATTCCCTGGAGGAAACAAAAATAACCTAGTTTTCTATTTTCTTAAAAATGATAGTGTGAGAACAAAAAACAGTGTTTTGAAAAATAAAAATAACTACTATAAAGATGTGAGCTGTTTTTATATCATCGTTGTCCTTTATAGCAAAAGGCTGTCTTGACCTTGAGAAAATGAAGAAAGGATAGAGTAACTGAAGCTCCTACATTGCTCCACCCCTTTAGAAGTCTCACACTCATGTACTAATTCAATCACATCTCTTTTCATCTATATGTTCAGTACATTGAAGGTTTTAGAGACCTGTAGAACTTTTTTAAAAATTATTTTATTGATTTTTTACAGAGAGGAAGAGAGAGGGATAGAGAGTTAGAAACATCGATGAGAGAGAAACATTGATCAGCTGCCTCCTGCACACCTCCTACTGGGGATGTGCCTGCAACCAAGGTATGTGCCCTTGACCGGAATTGAACCTGGGACCTTCAGTTCACAGGCCGAAAGCTCTATCCACTGAGCCAAACCGGTTAGGGCCCTGTAGAAATTTCTTTAGTCAGCAAAAAAGAAAATAGAATTACCATTTTCTCAAAAGTGACTTGCAAATAGGCATGCCTTATATTCTTTAAGGAAAATTATCTTGGGATTTAAAGCTCATTTTCAAATTCTTATTTCCTTTAAAACATTAAGAACATTGATAGCAAAAATCTGTCTCCTACTTGGGAGTTGAAAATGGACTTACTGGTAATCACATCAGTGTTATAGATTTGATTACATAGATTTGATTTTGCATCAAGGAAACAAAAAGGGTTGTCTTGATACCAAATTGCCTATTTTAAGTGAATACAGTTAATTCGCAAAATACATGCACCACTGATTGAATCTATCACCTTTATGGTTGTATGGAATATTGTCTTGAAAGACAATGCTTTACACCATGAATAAAATGAAGACTTGTTTGATAATATAAAATAGAGTAGATCAGGATCATCTGTCTCTAACTTGCTTTTTCAAAAATTTTTGAAATAGAAAACTAAGTAAGTTCTGAAAATCAACCTGGACCAGAAGTGAACCATTCAATTTAGTTAGAATTGAGGGCAACAATGGCTCCTTACTTCCCCTTCCGATTTTCATATCACTCACAAAAACACATTTAACTGGCTTCAGTCTCCTCATCTTCATCAAGTTTTCAAAATTTAGAGTGATTTTGTGATGATACTATGAAAGTGCAATACTTTCAAATTCTTCTAGAAAGGATATGTGTATTCAGTCAACAAGCATTTATGCAGCACCTACTCTGTGCCAGGAGCATTCCTCCCTGTTAGGATATGAAGAAGGAGAGACACATACATAATTCCATCACAGGGCTGGCTTTAGGGGTATACAGCCTGTCCTAAGAAGAGCTCCACACTTGGTTTAGAACTTGGCAGTTC
>NW_006299245.1:5838314-5846873 GCF_000327345.1 Myotis davidii | reverse complement strand
TTATATATTTGATTGAGATAGCTTAGATGTGCTTTTGTTTCCCATCACTATAGGAAACAATGAAAAATAATATTTAATCAATGTAGTAAACTACAAGATTGAAGGCAAGGCAACATGGCAATACTTTTAGCTAATAATGGGAGCCTCATCCTCCGGAAATTCTGTTTCTTTGTTGTGGGGTGGGGCCACAACATTAGTAACAAAGAACCAAAATTTCTGGAGGATGAGGCCCAGAAATCAGGATTTTAAAAAGATTCCCAGGTGATTCTAATGTGCAGCCAAGGTTGAGAACTACTGCCTTAGAGGCTCAGCGAATGTTTCAAAAAAGGAGAGCCATTCATTCAACAATTGTTGAGTGACTGCTATGTGTTGAGCACTTTTCTAGGTGCTAGAGAAACAATAGTGAATAAAACAAGATGAAAGAAAAATTGCCCTCATGGGGATTACATTCAAGTCAGGTCAGTCAAACAACAAAACTAATATATCAGATGATGGGAAGAGCTATAGAGAAAAAAGTTAGGAAGTAGAATAAAATATCTTATGGGACTAAGAGGATTGTAGTTTTAAATAGATGTGCAAAGAAGGAAGCACAGAGAAAATGACTTTTGAGTAGAGAAACAAAGACAATGACAGAATAAAAGGAAAGTACACTGTAAGCAAGAGGAAACAGCAATGAGGAAGGAAGAAAGGACCAGAGACAAAAGTAAACATGTTGACTTCAAGGAAGGGTGAGGAAGCCAGTGTGGCTAGAGTGAAGTAGGGTTGGGTACTGGGAGGCTGAGATGAAAAGTTCAGTGGGAGGGGAAAGGCCTGGTAGGCTCTTGTCAGCCACTCTCAAGGCTTTTGTTTTTACTGAGTGAAATGAGAAGCAATTGGCAAGTTTTGTACCAGTAGCAAGATTGCGCCTACAAGCCCAATCTTGTCAAGAGATATGAAAGTGCAATACTTTCAAATTCTTCTAGAAAGGATATGTGTATTCAGTCAACAAGCATTTATGCAGCACCTACTCTGTGCCAGGAGCATTCCTCCCTGTTAGGATATGAAGAAGGAGAGACACATACATAATTCCATCACAGGGCTGGCTTTAGGGGTATACAGCCTGTCCTAAGAAGAGCTCCACACTTGGTTTAGAACTTGGCAGTTCTCCATGAGACTTAAAAAAAGCTACAAGTGTGGAAGCAGGGAAAACAGATTGTTTTTTATTTAATAATCTAGATAAGAAGGATAGTAGGTTTGGCCAGAGAGTAGAGGTGGAGTTGGTGAGAAGTGATCTGATTGTATATATGATTTTTGGTGCAGTCATCAGAATTTGCCAATAGTTTGAGTGTAGAGATATAAGAGAAAAGGGGGAGTTGAAGATGACTTAGTAACTGGATGGATGGAGTCACTTCTTATGGATATGGGACAGAATTTGGGAGAAGCAAAGAATTTCAAGTTAACACTTAAAATTTCAAAAATCCTACTGAAGCGATCTGTTATGTGTCTGTACCCCCCACTAGTCTGTAAAAAAACTCAAAGTTAGGGATATTTTGAATCATCTTTGCAACTTCAAAGCTTTGCTCAGTACTTGGCAATATAGGTGGCCAACAGATGCTAATTAACTTTAGGTCAGATTACTCAGTAGGTCACCAGATAAAACCCAATTGCCCTCTTAGGTTGCCTGATGCTGGCTGTACTCAATGGTTTTGATTTCATGAGGCTATCATAAATATAAACTGTCCAAACTCGTTTGGTAATTAGTAGCTGCTGAATCAATAACTCACTGTCACCCACATCTTCTTTCTCCAGGAACCTCAATGAGAGATGTTGGCAAAGTAAAAACATGGAAAGGATCTCAATGAAACAATTTTAAAAATAATATTACAATAAAAATAGGGTCAGACAGTCCTAAGTGTTTAATGTTTACAATATTTGTTAAGTATTTGTATATTTTGTTAAGTACTTGTATACTTTTATTTCCTTTATCTGATCTTAGAGGGGTAATTCTTCAGAGACATAATGATAGCATTGCAATTTTTTTTTTTTAAATCCTCACCCAAGGATATTTTTTCATTGATTTTTAGAGAGAGTAGAAGGGAGGGGGGGAGACAGAGAGAGAGAGAAACATCGATGTGAGGCACATTGATTGGTTGCTTCCCGCTTGAGCCTCGACCGGGGCTGAAGATTTAACCTGCAACCCAGGCATGTGCCCTTGACGGGAATCAAATCTGTAACCCTGTGGTCCTTGGGTCAACGCTCTAACCACTGAACAACTGGTCAGGGCTGTGCAGTTAATTAGTAATTCTTCATAACACAAGAAAAGGATTACCTGAATTCTAGTATATCAATTTGTTATACACGTATATATTTATAGTAGCATATATTGATCCATATTCATTAAAATATTATTGACATCATTTTCCATCTTCCAGTTTTAGTCTATTTCTAAGCCAACTAATCCCTTTTCTATAATATTTCTGGTATTTCTGTTCAATCTATAAACACTGTACCAGATGTGGATTTACCATCAGAAAAGTCAGGTTTTTCAGAAACATTACCTATCTTTATTTTCTCTAAATTAAATCTATGAGCCCCAATATTACAATCCTTGCTGGGTGGACCTTTTCAATGCCTAGGTTTTTAGAAGGAGATTCATGTATTGGGGAGAAGAAAAAAAGAAGAGTTCTTTCATTTTTAGGCCATGCAGGTTTTATTAAGGCCTCTACCATCACCGTTCCATAAAATCTTGATATAGGGTATAGGCCAATGTTTGTCCAGATCTCAAAGGCCATCCTCTTTGCAAGACTTGCAAGAATGTCTTGCATTATATTCTGAATGTGAGGGTGTTTTGCAAGTATTTGTTTTCATCCTGAGGCCTCATCCATAGTCTACATGTAGACCAGCTTTGCATTCTAAGATTTAGTGTCCCCATTATATCAAACTAATTTATTAAAGAAAGCATGATGCTCTTGTACGTGGGATCTCATACTCAGAAAAAAGAACATTAATTGTAAAGAACAATTCTTGAAGAATCTCTGTGCAAAAAAGAGCTAGTGTAGTATGTTATGCCCAGATTTCAGGATCCCCAAAAGACCACACCAGGGAGCCAGCCAAGTCCGATGCAAAAGCAGAGAGTCTTTATTCGAACTAGTTCGGCTCCCCGACCACACTCACCGACCCAACGGTAAGCCAAGTGGCAGAGAGAGGGCTAGCCTGGAGGGAAGGAGTTTTATAGGGGGGTGGAATAAGGGGAAGAGGGGTGACCGTGGGCCCTGCCGATTGGCCAGGCGCAAGTCAGGTCCCGCCACACAGGATGTGGTCATATCCATGCTGCGCACCTCCCTTGACCGTCACTGGCTAGTTTAAAGAAGTCCTGGGTGTGGCTAGCAGAGTAGCAGAGGCTTGGGCTTCCGGGAAGAAGCCTTTGCCGAGCACATAGCCAAGGTAAGATGGAGGGCGTAGCCCTTACCCTGGGGCAAGATGGAGGACGTAGCCCTCGCCCTTTCATAGTAGGCCTGAGCTGCCTTGCCTTGGAATATTCTGTCTGCAAGATTGACCCTCTGCTTGTCCCTGGGATCTTGGCTGATAAGCAGTTTCCTACCCATATAAAAGACTCCTTAAGTAATAAGAGTGGCTACTTGTGCCTGCACTGTTTATACAAGCAATGTGATTCACTCTGAATACCTTTGTTTCCTTTTTAGGTTCTGGAATTTATACACATGCTAGACAGAGGATACATATGTGCCCAGACCCCAATAAAAACTTTGAACACTGAGCCTCTGATGAATTACCCAATATAGTGTGTGCAGTGTGATTCCACTGGCAAAGACTCCCCAAAGCTGATTCCTGGTTTCTTTCATACTTATCTCCCACTCACCTTTTTCTTTTGCCAATTTTGCTTTGCATTCTTTCACTGTAATAAATCTTAGCCATAAGTGAAATTATATGCTGAGTCCTGTGATTCACTGAACCTGGATTAGTCTTGGAGACCTTCCACACACTCCCTGGGAAGGAGAATTCTATTTTTAGCCAAGGGGTTAAAATTCAGGAATGATGCTATCATTAGACAGAAATTTGTTATCTTCATCCAAAATATTTGCTTTATATGTTTATTCTGGTGCTGAATTGATATCTTCACTACTTCTTAACTATTTTTCTTACATATAATAAAAATAAACCTATAAAATAGGTACTACTATGTTAGGATTAAATTATTCAATTTAATTTTATTAAAGCCTTTAAAACTGTACATAGCACATTATAAATGAACATTATTTATGCATTTTTAAAATAAAGAAATTATACTGGCTTCATAATTGCCCTAAAGAATAAATTGTCCTGGTTTACTAATTGCTCTGATGAATATGCATAAGGTGTCACTGGCTGAGATCCATGGAATGGGTGACAGAGTAGACTTTCAGAAAAAAGAGTAATTTTATGTCTTGTTGTTCTGTGTCTGATTTCAGGATTGCCTCAGGGAGGCACTGTTTTAAAATCTCTAGAATAATTTTATGTGAAAATTGGCCTAACATGACCAATAACTTCAAAATACATGGTGAACCAAAAAGTCACAGCATTCTGAAGTTTGCTTTTTAAGTTGTAGAATATTGAAAATATAATGAGTTTTGGTGTTTACTGTGGGGTCTACAAATGTCTGACTTTGAGTAATAAATCATTTTTTTCAAAAACCAACAAAATAGTGTAGTTGGGCCAATTTGCCTTCTGAATTCAGAAGACATAAAGTGAGACTAGAAAAGATATTGTCATCTGCCCACCCTTTCGGCCACTCTGCCCATAAGCGCCCCATAAAAACAGTTCTTTTACTTTTGTAGCCCTCTAGTCTATTGGCCACCTCCACGTTATCATTGTTTACCTCCTTTTTTATTTAATTTAGATTCACAACTCATCAGTAACTTCTTTACAATCATCCTTACCCACAACTCTCTTAATCTCAGCAGCCAAGTCTATGCTGGCTGTAGTGTAGTTACAGTTTGCTGGAGAAAATATTACAGCTGCACAGCACACTCTAAAATCATGATCACTTACATTACATCAGCACTCGGTACTTCCTGGCAATGCTATTGGTTTTCTGGCAAGGCCCCTCTCTCCTGGGGAATAAGATTGTGTGCAGAGTACTGTGGAGTGGAGAAGTGAGGAAGTATGCTTTCAGGAACTATAAAAGTAATCATAAATAATAAATATGCAAATGGATGTTTCCTGTTCACGGATTTAGCAAAACCCCAACTTAATCCTTAGACCAGTATGCAATAGCAGAATAAAACACAAGGTTAGGAATTAAATTACATGAAGTTGAGCCCTGGAGTCATTCCACATATACTCTGAAGTCACAATTACTTAAGTCTCAGAAGCTCCTTTCCACCCAACTGAACCAGGCTGACCTTGACAGAAACAAAATGTCTTGAAAGAAATGTATTCCTATTATAGAATGAGATGCAGAAGGGAATTCACATTTTGCTGCCTTCATCTGATATTGTAATTTTTTTGTCTCTCATCCTCCAACTATAATCTGTGAACATTAGTAACTCTATCTTAGAAGCTGTTGAAAAATAGCCCCCTTCAGAAGTTTTTTTTTTGTTTTGTTTTGTTTTTTTTTATCAAATTGTCTCCCCACAGTTCCAAACATTTCCTAAAGCTCTTCTGGAACCTTGGCTATGCCTTACTGGAGAAAAGACCAAATATTTTTTGTTTAAATTTCATTGTGTTAAACAGTGTTTAAGGTTTTTGCAAAGGCTCTAAAATTTCATTATGGTGTTATGTTATTATTCCATTTTAACCCAATTGGTCTAAAACTTGCTGGATGTGCTGCAATTCAATTCTGGCATTAGCCACCTGGAGTTAGGGAAATCCTCAAAATGAAAGGGCACAGTCCCTCAAAAGACTGATCTTAATTCTGATCCAGTCACACTTAAGTGTCATCAGAAGAGGCCACCACACTTCTGGCTGATTAGCTATAAATTCGGAAGTTCTCACAACCCCCTCAAGTTCAAAATGACTCACATAATTCAGAAAAGTACTGTATTTATGGTTATGGATTTTTTTAATAAAAAATACAAACCAGGGTCATCAGTCAAATGAATAAGCACAGAGGGTAAAGTCTGGGAAGGAACACAGGGTGCCTGTGGCCTCTCGCTGTGTAATCAGGTACATCACCCTCCCAGCACTCCAGCAGACTCACCAAACAGGAAGCTCCACTGAGGTTCAGTGCTCAGAATTTTTATCACAGCATTATTACCTAGGTATGATTGACTGACTCATTGGCCACATGATTGAGCTCAATCTCCAGTCTTTGGTGCCCCCCGCCAGGGGGTCAGAACTTCAGGAGATACCTTGTGGCTCCAAGTTCTAACCTTTTAGTTGGTCACATGGCTGGTGTTTCTGGAGTGACATACCCAATCCTAGAACATTCTGTTAACATAAGCTAAATAGAGGCCTACCATGAGTCACCTCATTTGTATAAACTCTCAGGACCCACTATCAATAACAAAGAACTCATCACAAGGAAAATTCAGGGATTTAGTTCTCCTAGGAACCAAAGACAAAGGCCAGTCAAATCATTTATGATAACCACAGTTATATTGCTTTATTACTAACTAGAAGCCCAGTGCATGAAATTCGTGCAAGGAGAGGGTTTTCCCTCAGCACACCCTGCACCCTCTCCAATCGGGGACTCCTCAGGGGATGTCCGAAGGCCGGTTTAGGACCACTGGCTCCTAACCACTCACCTGCCTGCCTGCCTAATTGCCCCTAACCCCTCTGCCTGCCTGATTGCCCCTAACCTCTCTGCATGCCTGCTTGATTGCTCCCAACTGCCCTCCCTGCAGGCCTGATCTCACTCCCAACTGCCCTCTTCTGCCAGCTAATTTGGTTCTGATTGGTCAGTTTCTATGCCAGTCAGCGTCAAAAGCTCTGCCTTCTAGGCAGCCATTGGCTTCTTACATCCACCCAGATTTGGTTCTGATTGGTCAGTTTCTATGCCAGTCAGCGTCTCTGGACCTATCAACGGGGCCTGATCAGAAAGACAGGACTGATCAGCAGCCCTGGTGGAGGCCTGGAGAACAATGGAGGTGCAGCTGTTGGCCAGGCCTGGAGAGAAAGAGGGGCAAGTTCTGATCAATGGCTGCCAAAGAAGCTACAGATCAGACTCTGCCTCTCTCTCTCTACAGGCTTTCTCTGGGCCTGATCCGCAGCCCCCTTGGCAGTCAGTGCTGGGTCAGGCCGCAGCTGCGCAGTCAATGCTGGGTCACTATGGCAACCCAGCACTGACTTCCAATTTGGATGAGCCTTCAGTCCTAATCCATCTTTACAACCCTGGCTCTTTATTATATAGATAGATACAGCATATCAGCAAGCAGGTGGAACGTATGAGTGTATGGATTTAATGTACACAGCACATAATATTTGCTACTATTTCTTGGAGGCAGGGCAGTTTGTTAAGTCAAAGTGCCTTATTTCACACCCAGCTCTATCCTTCACCAGTCTGTCACATCTTGAAGCAGTTACTTAAATTTAGTGCCTCAATTTTCTCATTTGTAAATGGTGAAAATAGGATATCTACTTCATTGCTAATTATTTGTTACTTATACAAGCCCCTTGCTTATTCCTAGGCTCTTAATATCACAGATTTTGTCTTGTTCATTTTCATAACCTTTCAAGTACCTTGCACAGGGAGGTCACAAATGCATTTTTCAGGGATTTTCAAGGATACACCATTTTGTTCTTCAGTTACTTCAGTTACCTTTAATTGGCTCAAAGGAGTCTGAAGGTAGAGGAATTAAGGGACATTTTATAGAATTTATTTCTCAAAGAAAAGAAGTAGAAAACCCAATGTGAACTGGCTTAAGTAAAATCAAGACTGTAATTGCCCCTGCAACTGAAGAGGCAATTGGGCCTTCTGATGTAGTTTGGTTCATGGGTGAAATGTCTCCTGATGCATGTTCATCTGACCCTGGGGTATCTCTCTCTCTGGCTTCCTTTGATGGCTTCTACTAGCTTCAAGCTTTGCCATAGTGGTCCTCAAGGTGGCTGCAGAGAGTGTTAGTTTGTTTGCTTTTAGAAAAAATAAAGATCATGTAAATGCTGGCTCAAATTGGATCATTTGCCCAAACCTGCATTCATTACTTTGTCCAGTGGAAAATGGAATGTATTATTAATGTAAGCCATCAGACACTACTATTAGAACTGGGTATCCAGTTAACCCCCTCTAAACCAAATTCAATAAAAATGCCAAGTGTGAATTCCCCAGATGAGAACAGATATGGTTTTCCTATTTCAGCCACTGTCTTGCAAATGCCATCTTCATCCTTTCATGTGGGAGACTATATTTACCAGTGTTTTTTCTCCCTCTCTCCTCTCTTCCTTTCTTCCTTCTTCCTTCCTTCCCCCCTATTTTGGTTATTTTCTTTCATTCTTTCTGCCTCTGGGCTATTGATTAACTTTACTCCATTTCTTCCTGCCCCTTACCCATATTTCTTCCTTCACTTTAGTTATATCTTGCTTCCATTGCATTTCAGAAATTTTGGTCATAAATTAGGGAAAAGAATTAACTAACCAACAGATATT
>NW_006299245.1:5834145-5838279 GCF_000327345.1 Myotis davidii | reverse complement strand
CTTTCCCTGGAGTGACTCATTGTAAAAAGAATTGCCTTCTGGGAGAATTCTTCATTGAAAATATTTCTGTGTAAAGGACCACAGATGAACCAGTAGAAAAAGTTTTATTATGGCCCCATTTTTTTTCTTTTTAGTTGAACTGCCAATATGCATGAAAGAGAGTATTCTTGGCCTTGAATGTCTTGCTATATCCATCATCCTGTTAACGTAAAAAAACCATTGAAACCTGTAAAGAATTTTTGTGAACTTATTTGAGCCAAACTGTCAACATATGCCGGGAAGCAGAACCTCAAAGAACTGAGATAATGCTCCAGAGAATGGCAGGGTTACATCTGTATTTATACATGAAATTCATTGGTGACAGATTTAAGGAGGTGGCATTAAGCGAAGCGAGGGGTGGGGGAACCTCTGTGATAGGATAAAAAGTAAAATGATGGACACATACTTAGGTGGGTGCAGGAGCAATTGACAAGGAATCTGTGGTATCTGTCCTGGTGCCCAGCACATCTGGTTGTGCCCCAGGGGCTCCAGATACAGGGAAGTCACAAGTTACCCGGACATCCCAAGGACATGTTATCATAGATGCAAAAAGACAGATAGGCTCAGTTACTGTAAAGGTTGACCTTATCAGTGAAGATATCGGCTTAGGACGTAACTGCCCACCATAACTGCTTTTAGTTAGGGTTGAATTTCAGACCATCCTTTGTGGTTACTTTAGGTCTCCAAGTCTGCAAAACTGCCATGCAGGCCTCTTCTGAGCTTGTCAGGTCAGCATGTGGCCCCTTTTCATCCACAATCCCAAAGATGAATCAGGCTGTCTTTAATAGCCTGAAACTAGGACTCACAATTTTCCTTTGCTATATGATGTCTACAAAAGCATTTGATTTTAATATGCTGTTGTTTTGTCAATGTAAACACTTTCTGACCTATATTCTTTCTTCCTTATTGCTTCTTCAGCTGGGGAGGAAATGCTACCATGGCAACCTATCAGCTGTTGCAACCTCTTTATGGTTTCAATTGGCTATTATTCAAAAGCAATTAAACTCTTCAAACCAACTTCAGTGAAGTTAATGGCAATGCACATGATTTCAGTGTCTTGTTGCCTTATGAAATTATATGTAGAAATATTTTAATTTATTTTAATTGTAACTATAGACTCACATGGAAAGTTAACCATATTTTAAATTTCACTGAAGTTCTAGCTCTTGTTTGATGAGCATCTTGAACATTTTTTATAAAGAGAGAAACTCTCTCTAAAACAGAATCTTGAAATGAATCTTGTTTAAATGGAGTAGCATTTGGTATGTCATTTTTACATTTATATTTTCTGAATAAAAGGCATCAGTTTCTTGATCTCTAATTTTCATTTTATGTTTATCAGTAAACTTAGGAATTGTCTTCCTTTCTTATTCATTTTTTACAAAGAAATATAGTTCTATACCTTTGCACAACTTAAAGTATACTATAAGATATATTTAAATGTGGTTGACTTGCCTGCTCATAAGGTAAATGATTCATTCGTACAGTATTCAATACATTTTCATTTCTATCTTCCATATTGAAATAGGAATTTTAGGAGAATAGAGGTAGGTTTAGGGGGTTTTTAGTATTGTGGGTTCATGGAAAAAACACAGGGCTACAGACTGGGAGAAGTTACATTTCCATAACACAGGGGAGCTGTAACAGTTACATTTACATAAGACAGGGGAACTGGGAGTAGCCAAAAGGTCTATATTTACAAAATAAAGGAGGAGGAAGAAAGCCCAGAAGGAATAGGGGGACAATGAGGGAGGAGGGCTTCAGGAGTTACTATAGTAACCAATTCAAAAGGGAATATTGACCAATCAGAAGGGATATCAGGACACAGGGACTTGCAGCCTTTATAAACCATGGAAACAGGAAGTCGGTGGGACTGTTTCCCCCTCCCCACTTGAGAGTTCTGTACTTGTTCTTCAATAAATCTCCACTTTTGCTATATCATCTTTTGTCCGTAGATTCATTCTTTGACTCTGGCAGACAAAGAATCCAGGGAGCCATCCTGCCGAGGGGGAACACTGCATGTTCCATTCCAAAAACCACGTATCAATGTTATTTAGAGTTCGTTATAAATTAATTTTAAACATTACTTTATTGTGTCTTGCTGCCTTCTGAAATAATTCTTCAATCTGACATTCCAGCTCACTATTTCCTTCTTGAGCTGCATTCATTCTATTGTTATTCACACCGACTGTGCTTCTTATTTTAATTACTGGTTTTGTGCTTTCCTATGTGCACATTTCCTTCAGACAACCAGTACCTCCCTTTTAAGCATGGAAGTTAAAAACTATGACCTGGACCACAGATTCTCAAGGTGGTAAATCAGGAAGCTGCATAAATTATCAAAAACTTGAAATAAACAACAATTGTTCATTGCTTTCTATTCAGGGGGTTTTGGTAAATTGTCTTTTTTAATCTCATGAAACTTGCCAAAAAAGACACAGGCTAGAACCTGGCTTTTGGCCTTTTCTCATACATATACATTATCAAACTGAGTGACTCATAACCTTCTTGAATAACATGATCTCACAGACAAAAATAACCAGAAATCAAAGTACAATTACAATAATGGAAGGGGGGGTCTGGCTGAATCATATTTACCATCTGAGGAAGTATTCTCAGAACAGATAAATCAAGAATATAAAATAATCTTGGTAAATATACTTAAGGGGAGAAAATAGGAACAATTTGAAGTAAGAATAAAATAGCCCCCCCCCAAAAAAATTTCAAGTTAAGATATATTACATTAAGTATGAAAAATAGTTTTTGAAATGAACAGTCAGTGGAAGAAAAAGCAAGATACATGCTGCCGAAGAATAAAAGAGTGGATTGGAAAGTTCAGATTGAGGAGCTCTCCCAGGAAGGAGCAGGGGAAGATACTATATGAGGGAAAACAAGCACCCAATCCATAACATTTACTATGACTGGTGTCCTCATAAGAAGAGAGGCACCGGGCTGCGTGCTCACAAAGGCAAGTGCATGTGAGTGATGTGGGTTGTTTTATTGAGCAGAATGATTGCTTCCTCCAGGCTCTTGTCCTGATGGATTCAAAGAATGAAGCCACGGACAAAGGTGATAGGTGAGAAGTACAGAAGCTTTATTGCAAGCAAACACCTCTAAAACCTAATGCTAAATTCTAAGCCTAAGACTCTGTCCCACCTGGATGGACAGAGGGGCCCCTAGGAAGGGTGACTACCACCTTCTTTGTCGTGAGGCATTAAATAGGCTGGAGACCCCCTCCCTTTTCTATGGTGGGACCTTAGCCCTGCAATCAGCTTTCACAACCCCCTACCTCTGCACTTTTTCTTTTTTGGTTATTTGTTTAGGTTGGAGTCACTTCTGATTTATCTTATAGCTCTCCCAGTTGTGTTGGCAGTGAAAGTCTATCTTATGGCCCTCCCAACTACTCAGGTCAGGGCTACTTTTGGCCTAACTTATAGTCACTTTAATTGCTCAGGCCAGATGTACCCTTGTCTGTCCTCAGTTTATGGTTGTCTTAATTGCTTAGACCAGGTATATTTCTATTTGCCTGTGGCATTTCTCTATCCTCTGTACAAGTATTAGTCCTTTCCATGGACCATTTTCATTCCTAAAACTCCCTAAACCTGCCTACTTTCCCCCTAAAACTCCTTTCATGAGGATACAGTGAAGCTGGCCATCGGTAAGCCAAGCGGGGAGACTTCAGGAGAACTGTGAGCCTATAGTACTGTGAGAAAAAAATTTCTGTTGTTTAAGCCACCCAACCTGTGGCTTAGTTTGCAGCTCTAGGAAACAAACATGGTCACCATCAGCCTGTGATGCTTCATGGGGAAGAGGACGCCCATTGCCTCCATGACATGAGCTGTTATTTCCTGAGAACACAGGACACACGGTGTCCATTTTCTTTTTTCTTAAATATATTTTTTGTTGATTTCAGAGAGGAAGGAAGAGGGATAAAGAGATAGAAACATCAATTATGAGAGAGAATCATTGATTGGCTGCCTCCTGCATGCCACCTACTGGGGACCAAGCCCACAATCCCGGAATGTTCCCTGACTGGGAATCGAACTGTGACCTTCTGGTTCATGGGTGGATGCTCAACCACTGCGCCACTGGCTG
>NW_006299245.1:5826088-5834132 GCF_000327345.1 Myotis davidii | reverse complement strand
TTACTATGGTTGCAAATATCACCAAAATTTCTATATGTGACACGGCACCAGAGTTAAGTTAGGGTTTTTCAAAATGCTGACACGCTGAGCTCAAAAGGTTCGCCATCACTTCTCTAGGTTGTAAAAACTGCTGTTTGATATTTTCCACTAAGCATAGATGGTCCTTTGTTCTGTAAATTTACTCTGCTATTCTTGGCTTCTGTAAACACACTTGCTCGAATAATAGGGAAAATAAGCTCAATTATCTGGCCGCTCTGCTGACATAAGGGTCTGGCCCATCCCCGGTTACTCCCATGCCAGGTGTCTTTTAGTTATCTGAATTGTATTGTGCTCAAGGTTACTGAATTATGCTGTGCTCAAGACTATAAGCTTCCTGCACAATTGCTCCCAGTACATAGGGCTCTTTGTAAAGCCTGCAAAAGGTCTGGAAGACCATATTTAGAAGACAAAGAGACCAGGAGAGTATACAGGGAAAGCTTCCTCCATATTGCTTTGCTCAGACTTTGAGAAGCAGCTCCTCTGAGACTGCTGGCGTGATAGACTCCAAATCTGGCTTACTAAGGCATCTTCTGTTCAGCTCCCTGATTTCCAATATAACAGTAACATTTAAGTTCCAAAGAAACATGACACCTCTTTCCAAAAGGACAATAGGCTTTGAAAAGTTTAATCTTATTTTGTGTTCATCTATACAACATTAGAACTTCAGGGTCTGTATTAATGTTAGAAACTCTATTAATCAAAAGTTACATGCTTTTCAAAAGCACCATGGTCTCCCCCGCCCCTTTCTTTCTTGAAAGTGGAGAGAAAAAAGGGGCTTCAATTTTCCTCAGGAGAATAAAAACAAAACCATCCATATTTAGTTACTACACTTTTTTATTGTTTTTATCTGCATTTTATTTTTTGCTACATTCCTCTTGGCATGTTGCTGTGTAATCCACAACACATTTTTTAAATCAATCCTTATCAATACTGGAAAGACATTGAGAATTATTTCCAATTTGCTTGTCATTAAGCTTATTATAACATCCTGCTATCTCTTCCTAGAGCCCTTCCCAGGCTGACCCCCTAACTGAGCGTTGTTTATGCTTTTTTCCCACTTTATAACAAAAGCTCAGTACCTGGCATCAAAAGATGGATGAAAGAAAAACTCCAACATATTTTTCTCAGAATAATAATTCATCATTCTGTGAACGATGAATTTCCAGTTTTCAGAATAAGTGAAGGAGGCTGACCAACGGACACAGATGGTCACCAACTGTGAAACATGTGGATTCAAATGGTTGGGCTTCAGCCCACAGTGGTCAAGGCAAACATGTGTGCCTCCAATTCCTCTCCTCCATTTCTATAAAAGACTTAGCTGGACTAATGTTCACCCACCTCAGAATAAATTCTTCACCTCTCTTGCAGCTAGTGTGATGATGTAACTAATTTCTGGTCAATGAACATGAACAGAAGTGATGTTTTCAACAGTTCACCATGCCCCTAAAAATTAAAGTTCATGTCCCCCATATTTCTTTTTTCCCCCTTTCCAGGGCTGAGTGTAGATGTGGTTGTGAACTGCCTTTTGCTCTGCGGATGAAGTCAATATTTTAAGGATGGAAGAGCAACAGAAGGAAAACTCTCTGAGTCTCTAACACAGTAGGGATGGCCTGAAAGATCAACCCATACTGCCAATTAAAGGCATAAAGTACCTTTTAAGCTACTGTCCCTTTTAGTGTTCATTCTAACTATCATGTATTACTTAATCCCCAAACTGGAGTTTTAAGGTTTGTTTGAGGCAATGAAATGGCGAAGTTGCGTATGTAAGCACTGTTTCACACCTGCAACAGCAATGAATAATATCAGTGGACATAATTGAGCACTGAACTAAAACTCTAGTTCTATTCCCACTCTATGTGAACCTTTGCCTTATACCAGAGCTATGTCTGTGTTTCCTCCCTTATATTTGTAGTGCCTAGTACACACAGAGGCGACACTGAATAAATATCTATGTTTTAAAAATTAGAGAATTACAACGGATCATGTACTTATCTTATTGATTTGACTTTTTGGAAGCTTAGAGTTAAAATGTAACTGCCCAACTATTGCACTTGTTCAAGATCTTAGTGGTTTAGTGGTAAGCAAGGGTGTGGTTTAAAGCTTGGGTGTAAATATGGATTCAGATCTTAAGGAGTATTCTTGACAGATTCACTTAAGCTAACCAAGTTTCTAGCTCATCGTCTTTAAAAGTGGGATAACACCATGTACTTCAAGCTTTGCAATGAGATCATATAAAGGCACTTAAATATCACAAGGGTTCAGTATTTATTGGTTCTCCTATTAATTAAAGTATTTGGTAAGCATCAAGTTCATGTATTTCTTCTCCTCTTTATAAAAGTAAACATGAGGTAGTAAAAGTGAGGACATTATCCTGTTTGAAATTCATTCTCTTCACAGTTCTCTTAACAATATCATTCTCTTTGTAATAGACTATTCAATGCTTCTAAACTTACATGGAAGATTATATGGCCCAGAGTCGTGTCTACATGATACGTATCTAACACTGATCCTTATGTTGTTACATCGCAGCTTTTTCTTTCTGATTGAAGATAGATAGCCAGAGTTTCTTAACACAGGGAATAGATAGAGTTTGTTTATATTTGTTCTATAGAATCTTTCTTCTCATGGCTTCATTATTTACTCCCACATTTTTAAGAAATATTAAATTTGAATAAATTTATGGTTTTGCATTAGGCATGATTACATGCTATTATGTGTATGTGATCTTATCATTTTACTCAATTTAAGCTGTTCTGGGAACTTCAGAAAAAAAATCTCCTCTGAAAAGTGTTTCTTTTTTAGCTTGCTTTAAATGAGCATGGTAATTTTTATAGATTCCTCAACCTTGTTCTTAATTGTGATGGTAACAGAGGAAGGTGTTTGTGATTCTAGATCTACCTGTTTCTTATGCAGCAGAACAGGAATTAACTTTTTTTATAAAATATAAATTATAAAATGACAGAGACAAATAAAAATGATCACATCTGTTCTACCTGTTTGTTAATTTAAATTCAACTTTGCAATAACTCTGGAAAACCTAGCCTTTTATGTTACTATGGTCGTTCACTTCAGTTTTCTCTGCTCCTTACTTCTCTTCCCTTAATAATCTGCATTATAATTGCAACACACTTGAAAACTCCGGTTATCTGGAGCAATATTTCTGTCTGTTTCATTTTGCTTAACTCCTTCTACATACTGTTCCAGGCCAGCAGAGTCACAGAAGCACTGTTACATGCTTTTCTGTTGCTAAGGGCAACACTACAGATGGCAAAACTGACTATCATGTGTCACGTGTTACACACAAACGCATGATGGTTTGAAACAGCTCAAACTACTCAAGAGCACGTTGCCTCCAAGTGTTAGGATTTAATATGCCATGTGATTATATGACCTTTAAAATACTGTACTGAATCCAGTTAAATAAAATGATTTTTCTGTCTTGCTTTATGAAATGCATAATTGCCTTTATGACTAGACTAATTCTCAATTCAAAGGCAATATAAAATATAAGAAATACAAGGTAATGTATAAAAGTATAAGGTCAAGTTTATATTACATTTGAATTTCTAATTTTTGTATCTCTGCACAGTCCTTTGTGAACACTGTGTTTCTCCTGGCTTTATTTTAAGTAACTGTGTTTCACACTTGGGGATCGCACATATCATTTAAAAAATAATATTTAAGATCCAGGCATAACCCATGGACACAGAAAATAGGATGGTGAAGGCCTGAGGCAGGGGGTGGTGGTGGGCTAGAAGGGTTTAGTGGGGGAAAAGGGGGACATATGTAATACTTTCAACCATAAAGATTTTTTAAAATTCCAGAAATATATGTAGATATAAATGTAATTATGTAGATGAATTTATGATAAAATATATAAACATAAAATATTATTTGGAATTAAAACACACACATTATTTTATGGACCAATGATTCTCAGTGCTTGGCCCTGTTTGTATTTTCTTCTTTCCTAAACAGCTGTCAATCCCTTTGGTGAACAAAATTAAACAGGTTATCCTGAAAAAAATCTGAATGTGATTTTCATGCGATGAAAGTTGAGTCTCAAGTTGTCTCTGGTCAAAGAGTTGAAAAGCTGAAGCAATTGCCCGGTTGGTGTGTCTCAGTGGTTGAGTATAGACCCATGCACCAAGAGAACTGGAAAGCTCTCAATTAGTTCATCCCTGCTCAGTGCATATGCCTGGATTGAGGGCTCGATTCCCAGCAGGGGTGTGCAGGAGGCAGCCGATTGATGATGTTTCTCTCTCATCTATGTTCTATCTCTCACATCCTCTTCTTTTCTCTCTCTCTGAAAATCAATAAAAGCATATTTAAGGGGAAAAAAATGGAAAGCTGAAGCAATTATTGAACTAAATAAAGTGAAAGCGATAGAATACATTACCTGATTTAACTCACTGAGATGTCACTCCATTTTCACAATGCTATTGCAGATATGAATCAATAATGCTATCACAAATAGAATAATCTGAAACTTCTAAATACTTGGGACAAAAAACAATTTTGGCTCTTGAGTAACATTTATCTATATCTATATTTCCTCTGTATTCTTCATTTCTGTGATGAAGTTGAAAGAAGATGGATTTAGCTAAAAAATCGAGATTTGAATTCCTTCCATCTCACTGATGGCAATATGATACTGACCTTGATTAACCTCTCTGAGTCTCAGTTTCCTTGTACGTAAAACAAGAAGAACAATAATACATGGGTTTGAAACATTTGCATGTAACTATATTTTAAAATCATACATTTTTACATAAATAATTGTTATTGTTAGAGACCAGTTTACTGTTTTAGGAATTTACCAGAGATAGTGTTCATTCAGAAAAAATGAGGTCAGATAAAACAACAACAAACAAATAAAAAGCAAAGAAACAAAAAACAGCAATAACAGTATCAGCTGAGATTTGAAATAAAAATATTACCTAATAGCATAATTTAAAACATTATCTAAATGTGCATATTTATTTGGTTCTATATGTAATTGAAGGATCTATCTTACTATATCACAAAAAAGTCATTTAAATTAAGGATAGAATAACATTTTAAATTATTTATTTATGGAAATAATAATGTCATTCAAAAATTTTTAGAGATATGCTTTTATTTTACTTTGCCTACTCATATTATTTTCCATTAGAGTGCTTTACTAAAATTAAGAAAATGTAATGACATCCATCTTACTAATCAGTATTTGTTTATTTTAGCTAATTAAGTTATAAGTAATGGGAAAATATATATATTTAAATATTCAATTTAGTTATGTATATTTCTAAAAGATATAATTTTCTCAGAAGCTCATTTAGCCCTGTCACATGCTGCAAATACTATCAACCACATTATAAATAAGACAACCCAAACAAGATTGTGAAATGACTTGGTTCAAGATAAAACTTTTAGTGGAAATAATAGAGTTATAATTTATATTTTCATGATTTACATAATATGTCAATGAATTACTGATTTATTTTTTAGGATTGTTTCCCCTTAAAAATAATTTAGATAATTCTAACTCACTTCTCTTATTTAGCCTCTTTGTTATTTTAACTAATTTATTTATAATGTCAGTGAATTTCACTTTGTTTTCCTTAAGAAATGCTCTTGTTTCTCTCAAGGGATATGAAACACAGATTTCAGTTGGGGATGCTAGTTTTAGTTTGCTTAAACTTAGTGTAAACTGTGGAAGTTCAAACATCTTACCTCATTCTCTTTTTGGGAATGTTTTTTAGAGCTTGTTGCTTCTGCCAGTGACCCTGTCTCTTTTGCCTTCCCTGCTGTACCTCAGATTAACTTAGATTTGAATCTTAGTCTCTTAAACAGTTTGCATAAGCAGTCCACTTGGATACATAGTTTATGGGCTTCAGTGCACTATACTGGAGATTTGGGAGGAGTCATTGTTGGGGCAGGCGGCAGCCTTCCATGGTCCCCTCCCTACCACACACTCTTTTCCCTCTGGAATCCTAGCCTACCCCCTACCTCTTACCCCTACAGATTCTTTCTAGAGTGCTTGATATTTCTTCAATTCCAAAGAGTAAATCATTTCCCTCTGGCTCCTAAATTTTAAAACTAACCAAAAAATTCAGAGGCTGGGACCAGGAATTTATATAAAAAAACTTCTTGCAGGATGATCCAGTTCCAATCTGAAGCACAATAGATCCTGGGAGAAAACACACCCCAGAGATACTGGATAATTTGGCAGTGGTTCACTGACACTGCTTTTAGTTTTCACTCAGGGTCTGAAGAGAGAAGGCTAGTGCCTGGCATTTCTACTCTAGATGAAGAGAATGCTCTGGGCTCATCAGGGGATTCCTCACACTAGTCACATCTCCATTCCAATCTCAGTGGTGGAGTGTTGGCCATCAACATTTGCTGGCAGCTTCCCATGCTTAATTATAACATTGAGAAGGTCCCTGATCTGTCCTATGTCCTAAATGAGTTAGGTTGCCAATAAATCATTTAGACTTACCTATATTTTTGTTTTTAAATTTGATTTGGGTTTTTCCTTGACCTTATAACCATTCCCCAATGTCTCTTTACCTGGTTGAACTGATCCTTAAAAGAAATAGTTGATAGTACAATAAAATAAACAGCTAAAATACTTATCATTATCCTATATAATAAAAGGCTAATATGCAAATTGTCCCCTCAACCAGGAATTTGACCAGGACTTCGACCAGCAGGTGGGGCCAGCCAGCCAACTAACTGCAGCGCCCCCCTTCCCCCCCCGCCAAGCTGGCCCTGCCCACTGCTGCCCCCTTGATCAGGGGCCGGGCCAGATGGCCAACTACCCACAGCCTCTCCCCCTGGCTGGTCCAGCCCAATTGGCCCCAATTGGGGCTGGCCGGCTGGACCCCACCTGTGCATGAATTCATACACTGGGCCTCTAGTATAATATAAAATGGCAATTTTTAAAATAAATTTAACTTGTTTAAATTGCATTCAACCAAATTAATTTTTCTGCATTTACAGATTTCCTCATGCCAGTTAGGAACAAAATAAAATAAAACAATTGGAAAACTAAGAACATCAACAATATTAATCATTTAATTGTAAATCCATACCCAGTAGTGATGTCTTTATTTTCTCTCTTCTGTTTTCCTTCAGTATCAAATTTTGTTTTGACCAACTATTCCTCGATGTTTTTTCAAAAGGTCAATGTTGTGACTATTCAACTGCACATTTATCCCAACATAAAGAAGATTCATGTGAAACATAAAGAAGTATGGGACATGGTCTTAGACTCCCCCAAAAAGATGAAATATGCTTAGGAAAATGACACTAATCCACAGGAACAAGTTAGAGAACAACAAGTAGTACTGTATTCACAGGATATTTTCCCTTTGGGCCTCAAAATATTTATTGAGTCTCTTGTTTTTGCAAAGCATTGTGCTTAATACTTGGAATACAATGGTAGAAGCACAGAAGTGATCTTTGCCCTCATGAAAAGCAACGCATATTAAATTAACAACTGCACGAATAGGGTAGTGATTAAAATTACCATAAGCCCCACAGGGAAAAAAAAATCATATGCTGTAAGCAATAAAGGAAAGGAATGTTACCTAGTCTGGAGCGTTGAGTAGTCTACTCTGAAGAAGTTACATTTAGTGGGTAAGTGCAGGAGGAGTAGGTTGTGAGTGAAGAGAACAGGACAACACACAGGAAGAAGGATAGAAGAAAGTGTTGATTGAGAAGTTTAGGGCATTTGAGGATGACAGTGAGCAGGGGTGAGGGTCGGACAGTAGTGAGAGATCATGATGAAGAGCAGCCAGATCCTGTAGGCTATTGTAGGCTAGATAAAAGATTTTGTATTCTATTCTAATGCAACAAAAATCAATCGACAGAGTTTTAAACAAGGGACTAAGTACTTTGATCAAATTTGCCTTTTAAGAGAAAATTGATTATAGGTAGTGCAAGGGGCTATTCATAGTCTAGGTCAAGCATGTCGGACTCAAAAGCTAACATGGGCCAAATAAATAAGATTTAAGTTTTG
>NW_006299245.1:5823389-5826007 GCF_000327345.1 Myotis davidii | reverse complement strand
TATAAAAATTAAGTTACGAAATTTTTATTAAAACGTTTTTTACTTACCTTATATTGGCTGGGCCGCAAAAATATTGGTTGTGGGCCGCATGTGGCCCGCAGGCCACGAGTTTGACATGCTTGGTCTAGGTAGTGCAGGATTAATACGTGGTCTGGAATAGTCACCGTGTTGGTAAAGATAACTAAGGAAATTTACTTGTATTTATAAAGTAGAATTAAGATTATGTAGTTATGGGTTGGACACATACTGAAGGGAAAAGTCTCTCAGATTTCTGGCAGGAGCATGTAGTTAGAATAATCAAAGAGTAACCTAAGAATTCCAACAAGAAAAGATTCATGTGAAACGGAGAAACCAGGTAAGGTTTATGCTGTGTATGAGTCACAAGGAAAAATAAGTTTTAGATGGAGAAAAAAGGGAAGAGCTAGAAGGGTATCTTTACACATACGGGTAAGGGTAGAGGCATCATTGGTGTTAAGGATGGGGATACTTGTTGATAGGCTCAAACAGAAAATTAGAATTCCTGAATGTTAAAGTCTTGATTTTGTAGGGGAATGAAAAAACCATTTATAGTTTGGATAAGTAAATGTTGTATTAGTTATATTCATCTTGAAATGAAACATAGGATATATGAGAATTGGGACACAACATATATTTTATTTGCTTGTTTGGATCCTGCCACTAGGATCTAATCTCCATGAAGGCCGAGATAATTTCTCAGCTTTTGTTTACTGCTATATCCTCAGTGCCTAGAGGACCTAACACATAGTAAGTGCTTAATAAGTACTAGTTGAATGAATACATTTCCTTTGACAAAGAAGCTTCATGTCCTGCAATGGAAAAATTAACTTTAAACCTTACATATAAATGAGAAAAACTAAACATACAAGTTGTAAGAAACTTACCTTAAGTTGCACAAGTTACCCAGTAGCAGGATTGAACCTCCGTTCAGATCCCCTGGCTAATCAACTCTTAGTTTTAAAATTAGAGTACCTGTAGACATTCACTCCCCCACCTTACAGAAAGCCAACAACTCTAACGTACCCCATCACACACAGAGCAGGGCCCGTGAAGGGGGAGGGGGGTTAGGGTGCCGTACCCTGTCACACACAGAGCAGGGCCGATCAAGGGGTTTGGGCGCTGCCCCCTGTCTGGGTGATCCCAGTGCCGGGAGGCCTCTCGGCTCCGCTGATCCTGGTGCTGGAAGGCATATTACCTTTTTACTATATAGGATAGAACCCTGGTGCATGGGTGGGGGCCAGCTGGTTTGCCCTGAAGGCTGTCCTGGATCAGGGTGGGGGTCCCCACTGGGGTGCCTGGCCAGCCTGGGTGAGGGGCTGAGGGCTGTTTTCAGGCTGTCGGGTGACTGAAGCTCCCAACCGCTCCTTTTTTTCTTTTCTTTTTTTTATTCTGGGCCAGCTTTAGCTGTGGCTCCAGCTCTGCGGCCTCTGCTGCTGGGAAAGCGGAAACCCTTAAGCCCAGACTTGTTTGTGTTCTTCCATCGAAACTCTGTATCAACTTCAGCTCACTATTTTCAGTGTTCTACACTATTTACTTACTTAATCATCGCAATAAACTTAAGAAATCTGCATTATTCATGCTATTTAGGTTTTATAGAAGGGAAAACTCAACCTAGAAAGGTTACATAAGTTGGAATCTGAAGCTGGGAGATCTAGGTCCAGAGTCTGTGCTTTTAACTATTATATTATTCTGTGACGCAGATACCAAAGCAAAGCAGATGTCTTGAAGAATTTCAAAAGTGATATAACAACGACAACAACAAGACAGTTATATAAATCTTACACACCCTCACTCACCAGGGTACATAAATATAAAAGGATTGAGGGACTAGATCCTGACTAGAACCTTCCCCAGAGAATGTTCAATGGTTGGCTCAGAAAACGTAATATCTGTCCCCAAAGATTAGGAAATAGAGTGGCTTTGTTCTAGACTCTCAGGCATGAGTCTAAATAGCAGACATGGGCTGGGAAGCTGTTCCAAAGGCAAGAGTAAAAGGATTTGCCACCCAGTGAGAGTCAACATTGCCTCTCCTACTTATTAGGAGCAAAGGATGTGTGAGTGTTTCTTCAGGGTCATGTGTGGGCCCCATGCAAAAGAGAGCTAGCATGCAGATAATCTTAGGCCTTAACCCGTAAAATAGTTTAGAACAGGAAAAGAAGCTCGGCATTAAGTGGTGGGTATTACTATATTTTCAGGGGCTGAAGGATTAAGTAATAAGCCACAGGAGAGGAGAAAAAAGCATTCACTCAGATTGAGAGAACAGCGTATGCAGAAGGGAGCCTCTGAAGAATGCGTAAACAGAGCTAAAAGGATGTTGGTTGTCATCTTATCTACCTGGGCTGAACATTATGTAGAAAGACAGAATATAAGAATACCAGCCAAGTAAGACCTGTCTTTCTCCCCTCCCTCTCCTGCCTCGCTCTGGTCCAACTCTAAAGAATCAAAGCTATAATTAACCAGAGTGTTGGAAGCCTAAGGCAAACGAAAATGGGCTATAACCTGGAATTAAATCGACAGCTTTGACTAAGTACATAGGGCCAAATATTCTGAACATTGAACTGATGCTTCTCTGTGATTTAAAGAGGCCAAGTAAATTTTAA
>NW_006299245.1:5798910-5804398 GCF_000327345.1 Myotis davidii | reverse complement strand
TCCTTTCCTTTCCTTCTTTCTTTTCTTTCTTTCTTTTTTTTTTTTTTAATTCTGGGCCAGCTTTAGATCTGAGGCTCCAGCTCTTAGGCCTCTGCTGCTAAAAGTAGGTAATCGAAACAATGTATAACTCCAGCTCTGACTCCAGCTCTGAAAGCAGGTTTCTGGAGTTTTTTTTAGCTTTTATATGTTACTATGTTTCACACTGCCTGCTCAGAGCCCTGCAGTGGCAGGCGGGGAACGTTGGAGTCCGCCGTCACTGAAGCAAGCAAGCCTCATGTTCAGTTTAAGCTGCTGGCTGCCGGCCGCCATCTTGGCTGCCAGTTAATTTGCATATCTCACTGATTAGCCAATTGGTCGTATGCCAATTACCATGTTTCTCTTTTATTAGTGTAGATTATACCAAAGCAAGGCAGATGTGTTGAAGAATTTCAAAAGTGATAGAACAACGACAACAACAAAACAGTTATATAGATCTCACACACCCTCACTCACCAGGGTACATAAATATAAAGGATTGAGGCTTAGGCCTTAACCCGTAAAATAGTTTAGAACAAGAAAAGAAGCTCAGCATTAAGTGGTGGGTATTACTGTATTTTCAGGGGCTGAAGGATTAAGTAACAAGCCACAGGAGAGGAGAAAAAAGTATTCACTCACATTGAGAGAACAGCATATGCACAGGGAGCCTCTGAAGAATGCATAAACAGAGCTAAAAAGGAAGTTGGTTGTCAGCTTACCTTCCTGGGCTGAACATTACGTATAAAGACAGAATATAAGAATACCAGCCAAGTGAGACCTGTCTTTCTCCCCTCCCTCTCCTGCCTCGCTCTGGTCCAACTCTAAAGAATCAAAGCTATAATTAACCAGAGTGTTGGAAGCCTAAGGCAAATGAAAATGGGCTATAACCTGGAATTAAATCGACAGCTTTGACTAAGTACATAGGGCCAAATATTCTGAACATTGAACTGATGCTTCTCTGTGATTTAAAGAGGCCCAGTAAATTTTAATTACCTTAGAATAAGGTGTAAAATCATGCCCCTGCCCACCCATAGGCAAGAAAGAACTCCCCAACAGAGGCAGATCTGATTTCTGAGTGTATGTCATGACACCCGCTTGTTCTATTTACTAGTAAGAAGGACCTCCGATGCTCTGGACTGCCGAGGCCATGGTTCAGTCCTTTCTCCTCACCGCGTGGTGGAGCTCCACCATGGCACCAAGGTTTCCGAGCAGACAGAGACTGTGTTTACTTCCCTACAGTAAGAATCCAAGCTTGCTATTTCCTTCTATGATTCAAAGAGAGGATCACACTCAGGCATATGTGGACTAACACCTTATTTCTAAGGTAATTTTTGGATTATATATTCTTGGAGGTTAGAATTTTTTTTAAAGTAAAGCAGTTGTCAGCCTGTGCTTCGAGGATCTTGGTTCCTCGAAAAATATTTGTTATCTTTGGTAAATAGAGATAAAATTTAATACTAAGATTAGAGATTAGATAATGAACACAATTTGCTTCAAAATGTGTTTTAAATCAGACCATTTTTTCAGCTAAACATCACTGGAAGATTGTTCTCATTTATCAAACTTAACCTCTTCATGTATAAAGTAAGAGTTAAGAAAATACAATATATATTCAATATACCCAAATTGGTCCCAGGAAGAAGAAAACTAAGAAAGATAGATAGATGAAAGGTAGATAGATAGATAGATAGGTATAGAGACACTCAGTTTCTGACGGTATTCACCTTGATAAAGGAAGACCATTTAGAGTAGGTTTGATCTGACTAAAAAGAACTGCCAAGAGATGGGGAGAAACCTTAAAATGTATAACCTCCCATCACAGATTTGGGCTTCTCTAATTGATCTTCCATTTATCTAAGATGGCTTATGTCTTAATCTCTACCTTACTTTTCTAACTTTCCCTAGGGGGGAAAAGATCATGGCCCATGTAAGCATTCCTTTCACATGGCATCTCTGTCAGGCATGTCAATTCACAGAGGATGAGTGCCTGTGACCACAAGAATCTTCCACTGTGGGATCAAATAAGATTAGCAAGGTTGGTGTTGATGTGGGTGATAATAGGATTCTTAGCATTTTTTCTTCATTTTCTCCACACACCCAATGTATGTTATTCCCATTGTTAAATAAAAAGTACATGGATAATACTGGAGAGTATAGTTTTCCCATATAAGTGGGCCGCAGAGAGTTGTAATAGCTATTCAAAAATTACAGAACTTGTTTTGGAAACATATCAACTATCCCTAAAGATCACAATCATCAAAAATCTGGGTACATTAATATTTAACTAGAACAGCGAATGTGGTAGCTATTTTGCAAAGATAGCACAAAACACCTCCACTCATCTCCCCCTCCTCCAGTCCTCCCTTGAAGAGATGGAGGTTCGGTCCCCTCCCCTTGATCAGGGCTGGGCTTGTCACTGCTTTGACCAACAGAAAGTGCAGAAAGGGATGCTCCAGGACTTGTGAGTCACAGAATTTAAAAGATTTTCCTTGCAACTTCCCCTCCTTTCACTTAGAGCACAGCTGTCAACAGGAACAAAGTTTAAGCAGATCCGCTGAAGAGAGGGAGTCTACGGAGAGGAGCAACAAGAAGCCAGACATCCAGTCACAGCCGCCATGTGGCTGAAACTGTATGAAGATTCCAAGAAAGACCAGCAGAGAAAGTGTGCCTCGGGCTTCAGCAACCCACAGTATCTGAGCCACAACAAATACAGTTTGAAGACACTATATCTTGGGTAGTTTGTTCCACAGCTATAGGTGTTGTAAACAATAAGGATCCCCTAAATGTTGTCTCTTCTTGAATGTATTGAATGTTAAGTTTTTCTTTCAGTCAAACAAATGAACAAATCTACTTTAGTAGCAATTACTTTTTAAGTTGGCTCCTAAATTTTACCTCATAAGTGACATGGCATATCACATGAAAAAAAAAATGTTGAAAACTGCCTGTCCTCTTCACTCATCTCCACTTTGATCTTAGGCAACATAGCTTGAGATATTCAAGGTAGTGACTTTTTATGTAAGAAATCTTAATCCTCTCAACCTGCACAATTGAAAATCCAGATAATTCTGGATCATTTTTTTCTGAGGATAGTAGGTTTCTATCACATAAAAATCTCATTCCCTGTGCATATCACATGAAAAATCTCATTCCCTGTGCACTATGACAAAATATACTACAATATCCCCTTTTCCTCAGGGCAAATGACTGAATTAAGTAACTACACATCCACTCCAGCTACTCCTGTTGCTATAAAACGAGGCCACATAGTAAACCAGTACAGCGACAAAGACAGCCAAGACCACATTAGTCCATCTAAACTGTGTCGGAATTAAGGTGATGATATTGTATGGTTGCATTTTGTGAAGATTTAAGTCATACAAATCTGAGCCAGTATGATGTGAAATATCAACTCTCACTTTGTGATACAAATCCCCCAAATAGATATAACTCTTAAGAATAACATAATTTCATTGGTTAAGGGCCATAATTTAAAACTGAGTTTACATTATTGCCACTTGATAGAGCTACATTAGCTAGTGAACAGAAAACCCCACTATCCTCAGAAAAAAAAATGATCCAGAATGATCTGGATTTTCATTGTGCAGGTTAAGAGGATTAAGATTTCTTACATAAAATGTCACTACCTTAAATATCTCAAGCTATGTTGCCTAAGATGAAAGTGAAGATGAGTGAAGAGGAGAGGCAGCTTTCAACACTTCTTTTTTTTTTTTTTAAACTGAAGAGCTCATTGTCTACAGAAGCACAGCACAAATGTTTGAAAGCCTTTCTTGGATTCAGGAGATCTGAATGGACTCTAAACCTTGATCTGCTACTTACCAAATGAGCGATGTCCAGTACCCTACTTAGCCTCTCTGTAACTACTTCAATGATAGGATCCATTTATTCAACATTTGGTGTTGTGTGTTTTCTCTCTGTGTGTTTTGGAGGACAGGGGCTGGGCTGTGACGAGACAATTGGGGGTGGGGGCTGGACGGCGAGATGCTAGAGGCACAAGAAGACTTGACCCGCAGCCTCCCTGCCTTGGCCTCACTGGCCATGGGGCTCCTCTGAGCATCACTCAGGGTGGAGAGGTAAGAACAGGGCTGGGGGCCCACTCAGGTTGCACCGCCGAGTAGCTGTGTGGCCTGGGGAAAGTCGACATCCAGAATTTGGCCCAAAGGGTGGACGTGCCGGGGAGGTAGTTTTGGGATCTGCATGGTGAAGAACGTTCTAAGGAGCAAGGCTGTCCGCACTTGGAAGGTGGTGAACATTGTTTTCCTGCAAAAGCCCTGCGGGGTGCGACTGCAGTGTTTGGACAGGTTCAAGCCTCGGACTGAGGAGAGGGCACAGTCCTCTCGTGGCCACGTGCAAGTCCAGCTTGGATGGCAGAGCCCTCCCAGCACAATTATAGCCAACAGCTATGGTTGTGAGGTTGACCCTATGGTCCAAACACATGGCCCCAGGTGTCTGAGTGATGTGGGCTTGATAGAGTTCAGGTGCATGTAGTTGAGTAGGATTGAAATCCACGAGCATGTTGTAAACATCTTGACCACGCCCTTACTTTGCCTCATGGCATCTGCTATAAACTAAAGGCATGGCTGTGGGCGTCGTCGCCGTCTCTCAGAGAAGCAGTGTCCCACCGAGACCCGGCTTTCATTCTCTTGTCTGTCTTTTCTAAGCCTTTCAGCCGCCCCACTCAGGTTCACCCTTGGCTGTGCTGGCACGGCACAACTCAATGAAATGCTCCATGAGGTATACTATAACTACTGTGCAAAGATATATTTCTCTCACAAAACTCTCTTGACTTATAGAATGGCCTCCACATTGGTGTTAAAAACCTGAATGGATGAATTGGAACACTTAAATAATATCATAATTTCTCATACTTCCCTTTTATATGCCAGAAAATCAGTTTCCATTCTTTTTATGGAATCTAAAGGAAAAAAATGTCTTGGGGATTTATGAGAGGTGGATAGAACCTGGGAGAGAACTTGCCGTATTTTTTAGGGTTTCATGAAGTCTGCACTCTACCTGCTTGGAAAATCTCAAAGGGCTTATTTTAAAAAAGCAAATTCAGAGGCTTCCACAGTCTTAGCGAATGAGAACTTTTGTGGAAGGTCTTGAGAGTCTTCATTTTAACAAGCTCCCCAGGTTGGGTTCTTACCCACCCTAAAGTTTATGGGTCACACATTCTAATCCTGGCACCATATTTTGCAGAGGAGAAAACTGAGGCAATGAGATGGTTAAGTAACTTGCTACTTAATAGTCTTATAAATTTCTTCCTAAAGTAACAGATCAAGAAAGAATTTTGAATAGTTTCTAACATGGAAAGAAGAAAAAGAAAAGGGTATAAAAATTAGAGGACATTTTTACAGCCTGCTTTTTAAATGTTTAGCTCTATGATGGATGTATTTATTCTTTTCCATCCTCCTTGGAAAATTCCTTCAGCTATTTACTATTCAACTGGAATAAA
>NW_006299245.1:5794260-5797834 GCF_000327345.1 Myotis davidii | reverse complement strand
TGCCAAAACTAAGTGGACATTTCTAAGGGTTTCTTTTGTCTTTTGTTTTGTTTTTGGTATTTAAAATGTTTTTTTAAAGTATTGTTTTCATAATGTTTCCACAGACTCTACTGTAAGTACTTGATTAATGAAGACAGTGGATTTTTTTCAACAAAGTAACTGCGAAAGCTACGTATTTGACTTTGGAATTTGGTAATGGATGGCTTGCTTAACGGAAAATTTACTTCCCCAAAGTATGTGTTACTTAACCTAATATTACTGCAAATTTGCATTCCTAACATACAGTAGCCACTGTAGGGGGTGGGGGGCGATGACATGGGAGCCTGAGTAGTATAGGGAGAGAGGTGGTGGGCTGGCCCTGGATCCTAGAAGGCATCCCCACTCCAGGTAGGAGATAGGATCCCCTTTCCTATGTGGAGCGCCATCCCCCGATGCAAAGTCCACTGGCGTTTGCAGCAGGAAAGATGGATGAGACAATACAGTTCAGGCAGCTCTGGGTGGTCAGTCAAGGAACGGTCAGCCCTCCCTGAACAGGGCTGAGAACATCTGACTTTGGGCTTTACACTGCCCGACTGCCCCCAATCCTAGTTTCCATTCGGCCACATTAGGTTGGAAAGTCAAGGGTATGGTCCCAGTGCCTGTGGGAGATAAACTCTAATTTACATAATAAATTTTGTATGTTAGATATAAGAAACTTTAGAGTGAGGGTAGCAGGCACTATCCCTAAAACAAGGAAAACATCCTGCTGTATGTCACAACATGAGTCTGGATGACATTATGCTAAGTGAAATAAGCCAGTCACAGAAGGACAAATCCTGCATGTTTTCATTTATATGAGGTATCTAGAATAATCAAACTCATAGAAACAAGGAGAACAGTGCTTTGGAGAGCCTGGTTGGAGGGGCAAGTGGGGAGTTGCTGTTCATAGGGCATAAACTTTCAGTTTTGTAAGATGAATAAGTTCTAGATCTAGAGACTTGCTATACAACATTGTTGCACATAGTTCAATTCTGCCTTTGCACTTAAATTTAATAATAGGATAGATCTCAGTTAAGTGTTCTTACCATTATTTTTTTTTAAAAAAAATAATTTAAAAAGAGGCAATATTCCTACCCTTTTTACACTTACAATCTAGATTTGTATCAATAAAAAAAATTAAGCTTAAGTCAAAAACCTTTCTAGTGCAGCTAAGGATTGAAATTCACTAGAATCTCCAGCATGTGTTCAGCATACAGAATGTTTACTGAAGTTACTTATTACTGCTGTACTATAGTTAAAAAATGTTTTCTAAATATGCCAGAATCTCAATGAATGTGGCACAAATTTACCTGAATATATCATTCAATAGATTTAGAAGAGTAATAGAAGAGTAAAATGTTTGTGCAGTGTGGATTTAGTCAATTAGAAATTGATAGTCAAATCTAAAAAGGTATCTTCAAATATCTATAATATTACTTTCATTGTAACTCTAAAATGATATCTAATTTTCTATATATTTTTTATGTAGTAAAATTGGATATATATGTAATTATGATTGTCCCAATCATTTATATAGAAAAAACAATCAAGCTGTATTAGTGCATATTTTACATTTTAACAGTAACTGAGAAGAAAAAGCCAACAGATACTAACCTTAATTGACAGAAATGACAAAATGGAAGTTGAAACCATCAAAGTACATCAGTAAGACAATAGAAGAATTTGTTTCTTTGTTGGGTCTTGTTTGGTTTTTAGATTATGAGTGTGGCAGAGACTGTCGATCTCATCCAATATCCAGGTATTCCCTTATATTTCGGAGACCCCACATGACTAGCTGAGTGAAGGTGATGATTTATCACCAAATTTTTGAGGGGAAGAGAAGCGATGGATCACTTGTTATTCATCTCTACAATGTCTGGTTTAAAGCAGCCAAGAATGTGCAGGTCTTTTCACTTCATTCTTTTTCCTCCTCTGTGAAGCTGGGAACATTTGAAGAAGGTAGAGTTCCAAGCAGAAACAATCTGGAGTCTTTAGTCATCACTTAGAACAAAGTTCTTGTAGAAAAGCCACCTGCACCACAGTAGGTGTAATGTGAATGAGAAATAAAGCTTTTGTAATGAGCCTCTATAATTGTGTCTCTGTGTGTGGAGGTAAGAGGGGAGATGTTTGTTGCAAAAGTTGGCATCCCTTGATTAAAAATGGGGTTATTATCATGTATTTTAGTCCAAATCTCAGGATTTCCATGGGGAAAGTTTTATTTCTTGCTGATTATAATTGCCTTCCTAGCCTTTATATTACTACTACTGTATCATTTCCTTATAACATTTCTGTTAAACAGTAGGTATGCCCTGGCTATCTATTCTAGATGATTGATGTGGCGCAGCTCCCTCCCCACACAAATTTCCCTGCTCTTTCTCATAAGCCCCAGGAAGAAATGGAACTATAATGACATCATACAGGGTTTTATTTTACTCTTTAGCTACAGAGTTTAGCATTCTGTCATTTGGAATTTTTTGATTTATATATGTGCTCTGAAAACAAATAGTACTTCCATTTATCTTAGTATCTTCTTCCCCTCAAACGCCAAAAGATAAGAAATGAATTCTTCTGTGCCAATGCAATCTAAAATAATATCTAGTCTAACACATCGAATGCCATGATCATTATAAGACTTTTTTTGTAATTGACCCCAGCAGCTACACAGAGATTTTTCCGTCTTGACCTTGGTATGACCTTAGGAAAAGCTCTAACCTTCTGGAGTAAGGGGATCACATGCTTTTGAAGCAACTTTCAACCAGAGGCAAAGTACGTAAAGATAATAGAAACTGGTCCTTCAAAATGGGTGGAAAATACTTTTCTGGAATAGTGCAGTAAACACAACAAAAATCTATTTCTCCACAAGAGCTATGAGAAAGCTGTCAATAATTGTTAAAAATCATACTATATAATAAAAGCCTAGATGGTGTCACGCCCTCATGCGATGCCCTCACAAGATGGCTGCCACAAGATGGCCGCACGCACAGCTGAGACAGGGCCTAGTGGTGCGGCCTGGGGTTCCATGGCTCTGTGTGGTGTGGAGGAGGCCGGTCCTGGTGGAGGAGGCAGGTCGTGGCAGGGGAGGGCAGTTGTGGTCGATCAGGCCAGCAGGGGAGCGGTTAGGGGGCGATCAGGCTGGCAGGCAGTCGAGCGGTTAGGAACCAGCAGTCCTGGATTATGAGAGGGATGTCTGACTGCCAGTTTAGGCCTGATCCCTGCAGGATATCCCCTGAGGAGTCCCAAATTGGAGAGGGTACAGGTCGTGTTGAGGGACACCGCCCTGTGTATGAATTTTGTGCACCAGGCCACTATCCTATCTAATAAAAGAGAAACATGGTAATTAGCCGTACATCCACTACCCTTCCCATTGGCTAATCAGGGTGATATGCAAATTAACTGCCAGCTAAGATGGTGGCCAGCAGCCAGGCAGCTTGAAGCAAACAGGGAGGCTTGCTTGCTCCAGTGACAGAGGAAGCCAGGCTCCCCCCTGCCGCTGTCGGACTCTCAGCTGCTCTCTAAGAAAAATTGTTACAAATATAGAAGCTAAAAAAAATCCAGA
>NW_006299245.1:5784817-5793677 GCF_000327345.1 Myotis davidii | reverse complement strand
TGCGGGGCAGGCACCTAGGGATTGGGCCTGCCCTCTGCTACCCAGGAGCAGGCCTAAGCCAGCAGGTCATTATCTCCCGAGGTGTCCCAGACTGTGAGAGGGCACAAGTGGGGCTGAGGGACACACCCCCGCCAGTGCACAAATTTTTGTGCACCGGGCCTCTAATATTAAATAATGAAATAATGCCAATTTCTACTATAAACCACATCATTTTATCTTAAGTTTTTATAGAAAATCCCTCACTTAAAAACCTGACAAAAATTGCTTTAAAGTTATGTCTAAACAGACAATGTAAAGTGTGCAGCAGACATTTGTTAAAATCACATTGGGTAAGTTCTATGTTATATCAAATGGATAATTGCAAAGTTTTCATTTAACTTTCCCCATTTGTATTAAATAATTGTATTTATGCAGAAACTTCTAAAATTTTTAAATAAAGGCAAAACTTATAAAATGCATATTTTAAAGTACAGCTTATAATAGCAAGAAAAAATAAAAAAAATACTTTGGTCATAGCCCAAAATTAAATTGCAAAAAATCTCAAACTAAATCTCTAAACAAAAATAACTTTGAATATCTCAAATCTTAATGCAAGGCTCCAGTTAATCTTTAAGATTTATGAAATTAAAATTTTTACCTGTTTAATATTTGATTAACTGTCAGAAATATCTTCTTGCTATAAAATGCAAGCAATTTGCCGAAACCGGTTTGGCTCAGTGGATAGAGTGTCGGCCTACGGACTGAAGGGTCCCAGGTTCGATTCCGGTCAAGGGCATGTACCTGGGTTGCGGGCACATCTCCAGTGGAGATGTGCAGGAGGCGGCTGATCGATGTTTCTCTCTCAACGATGTTTCTGGCTCTCTGTCTCTCTCCCTTCCTCTCTGTGAAAAATCAATAAAATATATTAGAAAAAAAAGTGCAAGCAATTTTCTAGTTGGCAATAGAGAGTTCACTGTTTTGAAGAAGTCTTACTTAAAAAATAGATTATTTTATCAGAATAATTAAAATTAATTGAAATTTAAATTTTATCACTTTCAGGTGAGCTTGTCCTCTTAACAATGTGGGAACACTGAAACTCTGTGTGTCTGTGTGTGTGTGTGTGTGTGTGTGTAAGGTTTAAGTTTATTCATACATTAGTCCCCTGTCCTTTCTTCATCCTGTTATCCACTTTTGGGAAACACATATCTTTCTATTTGATTTTGTACTTATAATTACACCTGATAATTACTTATGCCATATAAAAAATAATAGCAACACAGTTTCTGAATAAAGTTCTGAAGTCATTACTTTCAAGATGCTATCACAAAGCTTAGTGGGAGAGTCAGACTTAATATTAATTGTATTTTGAAGTTTTATAGAAATTTACATATTTCATGTAAAAGGCAACTTATTTATATTGTTGTTATCTAAATAGACTTAGGGCAATTTAGAATCTGTAGCCTCTTGATATCTCATGGATATAAAACCACCTTCTATAAACTGTGTTCTTTTAAAAACATATATTTAGAGCCCTGACTGGTTTGGCTCAGTGGATAGAGCGTCAACCTGCGGACTGAAGGGTCTCAGGTTCTATTTCAGTCAAGGGCATGTACCTCAGTTGCGGGCACATCCCCAGTAGGGGCTGTGTAGGAGGCAGCTGATCAATGTTTCTCTCGTTGATGTTTCTAACTCCTTTAGAATTGTTCTGTTTAAATTCTAAGGACAGAAAAAAGTCGTTTTGCATAAATCATTTTTATTTCCATTAAGCAAAAACAAAAATTGCACTTCTAGTCCTACAATTCCAGAGCACTGGGACTCCTTATTTATTTGTTTATTAGTCTTGGTATCCATTAAAGCTTAGAGTTGTCCCCCAAGTGCTTAAGGTAGAGTATTCTATAAGTACTAACTAACTACTTTAGCAATGACTTAACTTGTATTTGTCGAGTAGCCTCATTTTCAAAATAAAAATTGTAAGTGTTTTTGTCAATCTTTGAGATTGTATCAAGAAGGATGTTATCCTTTCACTGTTTTCGCCATGCCTCTGCTTGCTTCCAACATCTATAATAATAAAAGTGTAATATGCTAATGACCTTCTGGATGAAACTGGGGCTGCAAGGGAAACCCAGGTCCCGGGTGCCAGAGAGAAGCTGATGCCGGCAGCCGGGGGATGGAAGGTCTACTCTTGCATGATTTTCATGCATCGGGCCTTTATTCCTATATAATAAAGAGCTAATATGCTAATTAGACAAAAGAGTAGAACTACCATCTGGATGACCTTACAGATGAAGCCAGGGCTGTGAGGGCTGAGCCCCTTGCACGAATTTCATGCATTGGGCCTCTAGTCTGTATATAAACACAACACATTTGGCTTCTGAAAAACACTGGGTTAATATGCCAGCAGTTGGTTTTTAAATATAAATGAAAAGCCTGGCTACAGAAATTGTGGCAAAAATGTACTAGGTAGTGTTGTTAATAAGTCAACCCTTTTCAGGGATATTACTTGGCAACAAATTCGTAACAATATTTGCCCCCTCTCCCCCAGGCCCTGGCTAATTATCAATCACCTAATTTGTTTTCACCAAACACCATCCACAGAGCTTTATTTCTAGTGGACAAATACGTACTCCTACCAGAGTGACATCTACTAGTATGTATATGGAGAACAATGTTGAGGAATTGAGAAGATTTGTACACTAAGCTAAAGGCTGGTAACAAAGTCGGATTTTTTAATACTGTCACAGGACTGGACCAGACCGCCGGAACAGGTCTGCCTGGGGCCAGCTGGTAGTGTGTGAGCTCTTGACTTCCTGTAGGAAAGATTTTACAACATGAGCCCAGGTGATTTTGAGAGAGCATGCATTATTATTATTTTTTACTGTTTTAATCTTTATTCTCTTCCTGATTATAAAAATAACACGTGCTTGCTGTAAGTATTACATTACAGAAAACTGGAACACTTAACATATCCCCCAGAATCCCACCCTCAGAGACAACTGCTTCTCTCTCTGGTAAATATTCTTACAGAGTTGAGGGGCATGTAGCCAATGAACAGGAAGAACAAGTGGAATTCTCTTATTATTAGAGCACATGCTATTCTGCTCATGTGCAAGTTTTCAAACAGTCCTGACAGATAATCCACCCTACCGCTCTCCCAGAGAACTGCATGCACTTGTTTCGGAAAAGACTGAACCACATAATGGGCAGAGAAACCACTGAGATTCTCTTACCATTCAATATGAAATATTACTCAAAGTATTGAAGGTGAAAGAAAAATTTAAAAAGTACAAAATGTAGAATAAATTTGATTCAACGGAGAAAACAGTTCAGAAAATCATGGCAGTTTCTTATCAGAATAAAAACTCCAAAATTCCATTTTCAGCAAGTATCATAAAATGGGTTTAAAATTCAAACCTGGAAAACAGTAATCTTTTTAGCATTAAATATAGCCATAAAAATAATTCTACAGTTATTCTCATTTGACCAATCCTAGAGAATGGAGTGTGCACAGCCAATGAGAATCCTAAGTCCCACTGAAGTAAATTATAACGGGAACTGCTGCACATAAAATTACCCCTCAGCAGGGAAGTCCAGGTGGGAGACTCAGAGCAGCTTTCAGTTGGGAACTGGCAAAGGACAAGTTCATTTCCACGTCCCACAGCTTCATTTGCAATAGTATCAAAACCAAGGATGTGGAAGGGGAGGGATGAACAGGCAGAGCACAGAGGAATTTTAGGGCAGTGAAAATGCTCTGTCAAATGCCATAATGATGGATACAGGCCATTGCATAGTTGTCCAAACCCATATAATGTATAACAACAACCATGAGCTCTAACATAAAGTATGGAATTTGGGTAATTATGATGTGTCAGTATAGATTCATCAGTTGTAACAAATGTACCACTCTGGTGGGGAATGCTGACAATGGGAGAAGCTACGCATGTGTGGCAAGGGTATGTGGGAAATCTCTGTACCTAAAAAATTGCTCTAAAAGAATAAAGTCCTTAAACTGTAGGTATAATGATTCCACTATAAAACAAAACAAAACAAAACAAAAAAACATTGAGTGTGCATTTATTACAGCTGAAGACAGTGAAACAAAGGAGAGACTTGGAGTAGAAGAAGCAACAGGAGGGAGCCTAGGCGGGGCTCTGCTTTGCCTCCTTAGAAACATTATAGGGAAGAAGTGAGCCAAAGTGGGGCTGCTGTTAGCTCACTGGGGAGTGAAGGTCACAGCGAGAGAAGTGAGCCAAGACAGGCTGCTTTAGGTCACTGGAAAGGCAGAGAAAAGGGGGCCTGGGAGACAGTTCAGGGGGTAAGCTCAAAATGAGCTACCGCTGCCTGCTGCTCCCCTTGTTATAGGTCTTCCAAGGACCCTGAGAATTTAGGGAAAAGAAAGTAAAAAGTTCATGCCTGAGAGTGGGTATGGGCATGCTCTATATCAGTGATGCCGAACCTATGACACGTGTGTCAGAAGTGACACGCGAACTCATTTTTTTGGTTGATTTTTCTTTGTTAAATGGCATTTAAATATATAAAATAAACATCAAAAATATGTCTTTGTTTTACTATGGTTGCAAATATCACAAAATTTCTATATGTGACACGGCACCAGAGTTAAGTTAGGGTTTTTCAAAATGCTGACACGCCGAGCTCAAAAGGTTCGCCATTACTGATCTAGATAGAGCCTGTTCTGGGTCTTTGCCTCAAGCGTCTCTCTCTCTTTTGTGTGTGAAATTCTATCAGAATATTCGTCAGCTTTTCAGATGCATTTTTAATATGCTGATGCATCAAAAGGAGCACATAGGGGAGTTTGGGATTACTCTCTGATCTGCTTTACTGTTTTACTTTTATATTGGGTTTCTCTGGCTCTAATCCAATTTTTGTTATTTGTTCCCCTGACTTCATCCATCCTTGAGTATGGCACAAACAACATTAATTGGGTTTCTGTCCTCTATCTTCCTGAGGAGGAGGATTTAAGGTATTTATTTTCTGGCCAGGGAGGAGAGGTATAAACCATTTGTTCTCAAGTGTCCTTGGTTAGAGAAGGTAAGATCTTGCAATTCACTAACTGGCTGTAAATTGTTTAAATTGTTTGTCCTTGTTTAATTATCTTGCCTCAGTTTCCCATTCCATTTGCCCAGGAATTTTCCTAGCTTTTTACTAATAGCTCCAGGATAAACTTTAAGAGGTGATATATTCTATACTGGTTTAGTGTGGAAAGTCATTTAGAAAATTGGTAGCAATCATGACTGCCAATCTACTCTTATTCACCAGAGGACATAAATAAATCTATAATAAAATACCAGCAAGCATCAGCTCATACTAGTGAATCCTCTGCTTTTATGTTTTGGTGCTACTTGACATTATTATTCAGCTATAGATTTTGCATGTCACTCACTTGTATTCTAAACTAACTTTATTATTTCCTTTAAAATTAGCCTAAAATTTAGGAAGATTAGGATTTCTCCCCAAATTTTAAAATATAAGAGCATCAAGGAATTCTTTTTTAAAAACTTACACTCCCGACTCCCACCCAGACAAATCACCGCAATAACTAGAGTCACCTCTGACCTAGAAATAAACATTCAAAATTAAATGATTTTGCTGGTATGACTGAGGAGTATGAAAATATTTCTCAGTGGCAGGTAAATTACCATTAAGAAATGGTTCCGATATTGTCAGGCAACCAATAAGGGCTCATTTCTCAAGAGGTCAAGATACACAAAACTGAACCAATGTGTTAATTCAGTGAGATAAGATAAATGTAAGACTGAAATAAGCCAATACACAGAGAGCATTAAGATAAAATTTTACTATGATATTGTTGGGTTTTCTCTATTTTCCTTTCCACCTGAAATAAAAATGTAAATGATCCCAGTATCAACCTCTTTCTTATGAATAGAAAGATTAATACTTAACCTTTTAGAGCAACAGACTTTCTTTGTCAAATTGAGTATGCTACCATTTGAAAAATGTATATGTGTCACAGAGTTCCTAGTAGTTACTTCACCTGGAAACACAGATACATAGTTTTCTGTTTGGGAGTTATGAATAAAAGATAAATGTTGGTAGCTTTTCAAATTGGTTCCAGGTGTAGATATAATAAAAGAGAGCTAGCTGTATTTAACATATATGAAGGTTGTAACCTAGAAAAATAAGTTAACTGTACTAAGATCACATTCTCTGAGATACATCCTGTTTTAAAGAGTAACCTTAACGTAGTAATTTAGTTTTTTTCTATGAGTCTAACAAAAAAATTATGAATTAATTTAGGCTAATAGAATCTGGCAAACTAGTTCCTATTGAGATGCAAGTGGTAAATGTAGATACTTAAAAACATTTTTATTGACACAAATGAAAAACATCAACATTTATAAAATAGTTTTAAACTCATTTTAAATAATTAACATTTTTTAACAACTACTATATGTCATACTGTAAGGGAGATAATGAAAATATAAATTAATGCTATGCCTCATGCTCTTTTTTGTTGTTGATCTAAATTATCTCTTTATTTGGAAAGAACCAGTACCACATTCTTAGAAATGACTGAAATTTTATTTGCCTCAGGCTTATGACTTGCAACCAAAAACATTGTGCAAAGAAAGCAAAGTTTAAGTACACTTTAAGGAGAAAGGAGACTATACACATTGGTGAGAGGAGATCACATTGACAAAAACAGTTGAATATTGTACAACACAGATTTCCATATTCAATAGTGTTTTAACAAAACCTTTTTTTAAATCGAGAATAAAAAAAGCAATATTTATAGTACGCATAAATCTTATACAATTCAAAAAGCTTTATTTTTTTCAGATCATAGAGCATAAAATGGATGTCTATGAAGGTGAAGCTATCTTTACATTAATCACATATTAAAATTGCTTATATGTACCACAGTATTAAAAAAAGTACCAAACAAATAAAAATCTTGAGAATTACCTGATGAAAAATAAAATAACGAGTGACTTTTAATATCTTTTCTTGGTTATCACTGTTACAAAAAGACAAAAATCTTTTCCTAGTGGTTACCTCACCTCGAAACACAGGTGATAAAACCAGGCACAATCAAACCATTACCAAATTAGGCCCACCCGTAGAAATATACTATCCACCCACACATATTTTTCACCAAAAGCTCCATTTTGCTTGTTTTAATCTTTGAGGACCATTTGGTCACAAAATGTTACAAATATTTATGTATATGTGTGTGTGTGTATTTTACACCATGATATCATATGTTTGTCTGCCACTATTCTAAAGCTAGTTTATAATGATGATAATGATGACATAGAAGAAAATACCAGTGCCCATATGACTTATGAACTCACTGGTAGAAATGAGAGAGGGGAGGAAGGAATTCAGCCTACCAAGGAAAAACATCCATATTGATCACGCATCACCATTCCCACGTGCTTCTGACGTCTCATTTTCATCCTGCTCTTCATCACTGTAGAAATTGCTCACAACAGGTTTGGCTTTTCCTCGAGGCATAGGATGCAATTTAAAGGAGTATAGTCAAGGATACTAGAGCAGGGTTGGAGATGAGGACATTAGACTTGCAGATATTTGGAGTAAAAGTGTTCCAGGCAGGAGAAAGAACCCTTTTGGAAGACCTGTTAAGGGTGGAGCATGCCTGAGGTGCTTGAAAACATGAAGGAAGCCAAACTGTCAGGAGCGGAGTGAGCAAAGGGGATAAACAAAGGAGACTTGCATATAAACTTGTGCGGTATGCTAAGGGATGGAGAGATCACTCAAGAACTTATAGGCCATTTTATGGACTTTGACTCTACCCTAAATAAAATGTGGAACCATTCCAGTTATTTAAGCATGTGAGTGACAGGATATGACTTCCATTTTCAAAGTATTTTTTTTGGCTACTATTAGAAATGATATCTAGAGGGACAATGTCAGAAAAGGTTCCCTATTTAGGAGGCTATTGGAGTAACATAGGTGAGAGAGAGAGATGGTGGTTCACACCAGAGAGATGGAAGGAGAGGAGATAGAAGTAGTCAGTTTCCTCATTTATTTTGAAGGCTTATTCATATTTTGATTTTATGCACTTGTTTTTTCTTAAAAAAAACTGAGCTAGAGGTGACTGTTAATATGGTCATGTAATACTAAAACAGTCCTTCAAAATGTTGCATTTACTGTACCATTCAAGTGTACTTATGTTATCTCACATATGGATGGTGAGTTCTTGAGAAAAGAGTGCAAATTTTATGTTTCATTTTGCCTTAACAGTACAAAGTATTCAGCAAATATTCTTGGATTCATTTCTTAGATGAAAAAGGATTTAGAAGAATTTATTAATATTACCAAATTTGTTTAATTATCTTGTTTATTAACTCTTCTGTGATTATGAAATTCAAGGTTATGTTTAAGGGCGATATATACTTACTAGAGGCCCAGTGCAAGAAGATTTGTGCAAGAATAGGCCTGCTTTCCCCTGGCTGCTGGCATCACCATCACTCTGCAGAGTGCTGAGGGTGGCTCCCAGCAGGCCTTCCTTCCTCTGGCTGCCTGCACTGCCTTCGCTCGGGCCGGGGCCGTCTTTCTGCCTTCTCATGCTGCCCAGAGGCCCAGAGTGGCTGGGATGGTGCAAAGCACCTGTGTTGTCACCATGGCAGCCTCTGGCTGCTCAGCATCTGCATGCTTGTGCACTGCCCACAGGCCTGCCATCTTTGTCGGGTTAATTTGTATACTCACTCCTGATTGGCTGTGGGCATCATGAAGGGATGGTCAATTTACATATTTGTCTATTATTAGTATAGATAATTATTTTAACAAAACAATGTAATTAAAAAGATAAATTCACTTAATTTTTCATCAATAATAATATTAAAGTGAGAGAATCTAATATTTTTGTGTTCTAGAAGCA
>NW_006299245.1:5777436-5780300 GCF_000327345.1 Myotis davidii | reverse complement strand
TCAGAAAAGGTTCCCTATTTAGGAGGCTATTGGAGTAACATAGGTGAGAGAGAGAGATGGTGGTTCACACCAGAGAGATGGAAGGAGAGGAGATAGAAGTAGTCAGTTTCCTCATTTATTTTGAAGGCTTATTCATATTTTGATTTTATGCACTTGTTTTTTCTTAAAAAAAAACTGAGCTAGAGGTGACTGTTAATATGGTCATGTAATACTAAAACAGTCCTTCAAAATGTTGCATTTACTGTACCATTCAAGTGTACTTATGTTATCTCACATATGGATGGTGAGTTCTTGAGAAAAGAGTGCAAATTTTATGTTTCATTTTGCCTTAACAGTACAAAGTATTCAGCAAATATTCTTGGATTCATTTCTTAGATGAAAAAGGATTTAGAAGAATTTATTAATATTACCAAATTTGTTTAATTATCTTGTTTATTAACTCTTCTGTGATTATGAAATTCAAGGTTATGTTTAAGGGCGATATATACTTACTAGAGGCCCAGTGCAAGAAGATTTGTGCAAGAATAGGCCTGCTTTCCCCTGGCTGCTGGCATCACCTTCACTCTGGCCCAGAACCACCTTTCCATCTTCGCTCCAGCCTGGAGCTGCCTCTCTGTCTTCGCTCTGGCCCGGAGCCGCCTTTCCGCCTTCTCATGCTGCCCAGAGGCCCAGAGTGGCTGGGGTGGTGCAGAGCACCTGTGTTGTCACCATGGCAGCTTCTGGCTGCTCAGCATCTGCATGCGTGTGCACTGCCCACAGGCCTGCCATCTTTGTCGGGTTAATTTGTATACTCACTCCTGATTGGCTGTGGGCATCATGAAGGGATGGTCAATTTACATATTTGTCTATTATTAGTATAGATAATTATTTTAACAAAACAATGTAATTAAAAAGATTAATTCACTTAATTTTTCATCAATAGTAATATTAAGGTGAGAGAATCTAATATTTTTGTATTCTAGAAGCAAATATGCAATCAAGAGGCACAAGCAGTAAAAGAGAAACAGGAACAAAAAAGGAAGGAAAAAGTGAAATATTAGCTTAAGTCTAAGTTCGCACCATGAAAGAGATATGAATTTAACTTAATGAGATATTTCTGGGAATAATTAATATGGCATGAGTGGGTATAGTTCTTATAAAGACATGAAAATTAGTGCAAAAATATAATTACCTTTGGTATTTATAGTTTTTAAAGTTTATGTTAATATATAGTACAAAATGATCAAAATTGTCCAATAACCTCTATAATTTTACCTACATAGTGGAGAGAAACTAAATAATATAGCTCCCTCATCTGATAGCAATTTGAAAATACGTACCCTGTTTTTACCTTCTAGAGAGGGAAATATCATTTTAACATTGATCTTGGAGAAGACAGATTGTCCTAAAGTAAAACAAATATTTGACACAAATTATTATTTAAATTTATGAAGTAAAAATTCATTAACTTATATTAGTCTATTTTTATTTTTTTATTTTTATGTAAAGCTCATAATATTAATGAAGGTAACTAATCTAAGAAATTGGAGGAGGTAAGCAATTATGCAGAAAGTACTTTGGCATAACATGTGTAGTCAATAGAGAAGCAAAGATTCTTTTTTGCATTTTAGGATAACCACACTATGCCCATTTAAGCTAGGCTTACATTTATATTTAAATTTCAATGTGATTGGAACCATACTTTTTCTAGTTAAAAAATAAACTGAACACTAATAACTATAAATAAGAAATTGAAGATATTTAGGGCATAGGCAAAATGATTAGCGATAGGTATTTATAGAACTTCATGTAACATTAGTAGTTCAGTTTAAAAATACTTTTGAAGTATCTGCTCTTTCAAAATCTAAGTTCATTGGATAATTTTATATTCTTTTCTTCTAAAAATTTACCTTTAATGGACTGCACAGAATACAGAATAATATACAAATCATAAAACTAGTTCAACAGCATCAGCTTGTGGGGTTTTGTTTTGTATTTTTGCCTGTCAAAATTTGCAAGCAAAAACCAAAATCTGGAAAGTTTTGTTTAAAGATATGTTACTATTTGCTACTTAGTGGGAAATAATTCAATTGTAATTACATGGAAAGGTTTTAATATTCTCAATTTTCTCAGAAATAAAGGACATAAAGGCTTTGAAATAAAATCTGAAGTACCCACTGGTTCCGGTTTATTATGAAAAGTATTTAATGCACATCTACATCTGGTGGCAAGTCAATTCATTGCTTTATTTTTTTTAATTTTTACTTTTTAAAATCCTTATCCAAGGATATGTTTATTGATTTCAGAGAGGGAGAAAAGGAGAGAGATCGATCATTGGTTGCCTTCTGTACATGCCCCAACTGAAACATAGGTATGTGCCATGACAGGGAATCAAACTGTCAACCTTTTGGTATAAGGGACAACACTCCAAGCAACTGAGACACGCTGCCAGGGCTCAGTTCATTAAGTTAAAAATAATTCTAGACCCTTCTCTATAACCAGAGGCCCAGCCCCCTCAGGGGATGTCAGACTGCCGGTTTCAGCCTGATTGCCACAGGCCAGGCTGAGGGACCACACCTGTCCACAAATCCGTGCACCAGGCCTCTAGTATGCATATAAGACATTTGGTCAATCTCTTCCTGCCCTCTCTCCTCCCCCCATCCTTCTGAGAGTCATCAGTCTGTTCCATGTTTCCATGACTGTGCATTGAACATCTGCCCCTTGGTGGTCAGTGAGAGTCCTAGCTACCGGTCAAATGGTCAAATGGTTGCTTAGGCTTTTAGGCTTTTATATAGAGAGATACTTACCATGCTGTACATTAGATCCCCAAACTTATTCCTCTTGAAACTGGAAGTTTGTATTATTTGCCCAATGTCTTCCCATCC
>NW_006299245.1:5776663-5777330 GCF_000327345.1 Myotis davidii | reverse complement strand
TAACAACAGAGGCATGATATGAAAACAACAAAATCATGATATACAAAAAACAATGATGCAAACAATGACTGATAAAGTGATTAAATTTATTCTAGTATCTCCCTGTACACCACATTGAGTTAAAACACTTTCAGAGTGCTTGACTAATTTTCCTTGTGATGAAGTATTTAGAACTTTAACTGTAACATCACATGCTCTTCAAACTCGAGAGAAAGCAACATATAACTAACCATGTATGAAAACGGGTTCAGGTAGGAATATGCCTACTCTGTCTAGAGTTTGTCCTTGTGATTTATTAATAATCATCACAAATGTTGGCATCACAGGAAACCATTGTTGAATCAATTTAAATGGGAGGCCAGTGTCAGTTGGGGACAAATCAATTCTTGGAATCAGAACAACCTCTCTCTCTGCAGATCCTGTTAATACTTCAGCTTCGATAATGTTAGGTTGTAATCGTTTTGTAATAAATCTGGTACCATTACAAAGACCCCATTTATGATTGAGATTTCTCAATAGCATGATGATTGCACCTACTTTCACTTTTAATCTATGACACAGCATTCCTGAAGGAGTAATACTATTAAGAAATTCAATGGGAAATTTTTCCTTTTCAACATCATCTGTGGATTCACTGGAATGCATCACTCAAATATGTGTGATTGTC
>NW_006299245.1:5771450-5776360 GCF_000327345.1 Myotis davidii | reverse complement strand
AGATGCAGTAGTCATCAATAATGAGAAGTTGGGCTTTTTAAATAGTTTTAGCAACGTCACTCTTTATATTGAGTCTAGAAATTGAAGTTTCATTTAATGGAATCAGTAATTTATATCGGGAATGTAGGGTGTTTCCACTGAGAAGTAAATTTGGAGCAATTCCTGTAGATGCTGTGAGTAAAACAGTACCACCATGACCGCTAATATAATGTATTAAAACTTTATACAGATATGCAGGTGAATAGGATTCCTACCTGGCAGGCCCCTGACAGCAAGTTGGCAACCTGTGGATTCTGTGAGGAATGGGGCTCCCTCATCCCTCCTGTCAGGGTCCAGTGTGCAGGTGAATGGGGTTCCTGGCTGGCAGGCCACTGACAGCAAGCTATCCAACAGCAGATTCTGTGAGGAATGGGGCTGCCTCCTCCCTACTGTCGGGATCTGGTTTCAAGGCCAGCCATTCCCCCTGTTGGGCCAGACCCAGAGTTCTACCATTCTATGGCTCAGCCACAGCAACCCAAGACTGACTGCTTCTGGGTGCTTCTGGCACTCTGAGGGTGGGTTCTTCCCTGAGGCCTCATGGGAAACAGCTCAGGGAGGGCGCAGCCCTTGGCAAGGCAATCCAGGACTCAGTACTTCCAAGCTCCAAGGGCGGGTTCCTGCCTGAAACCTTGCCCCGAAGGCAGGTTCCTGCCTGAAACCTTGCCCTCAGGGAAACAGCTGGGGGAGAGCACAGCCGTTTCTAAGGCAACCCCTGCAGGACTCACTTCTTTCAAGTTGGTTGCACTTCGGGTCCTGATGTTTCTCCCAGGGTTTTTATATAAGTAGATAGATCCTGCTTTTATCTAAGAATAGGTAAAATTAGTTGCAGGATATTACCAAAGTCAGGTGACCTTTTGTTATAACTTCCCTTCTTCACTGGGACTGAAAATCATCCACAAGAGAAATTCTCAGAAATTTGGGTCTGTACTTCTTTAATTACATAGAACATGTTTTATGCTTGCAGATATTTTAACATAAGACAGCCTACAGTTCTGCTTGCCAACATGAAACTAGTTTCACACATTTTACAGCAGCTGGTATGATAATGAGCCAGTTTTATGTAAATTAGTGATCTTCCTAATCAATTTTTAACTACAAAATTTAAATTTTTCTAATTTTTAAGTAAATTATGTTTTAAATGACAAAATGCTTTATCAAATCTCTTTATTTGGTCTATTTTCCATTATATTAAATAGTCTCTGGTTTTAAGAGATATTTCTAAAAAGGGAAAAAAAATTCCTGCTAGAACAACAGTTTTTAAAGGTGTGATATAATGAAAGGTACATTTTACTTTCCCTTTAACTAGTACTATTATAGATTATATCTTTAGTAATGAAATATAGTAAAATTGACAAAAAACTTTAAATATATTTACATCAATCATTTCTTTAGAAAGACAGATGACTACTTTTGGTTCTGCAGCTAATTATTCATTGAAATTAGCCTGAGCCAACTTTTTTTCATATTACAAACTAAGCAAATATAAATTGTATTCAGTTATTTATAGAGTGTAAGTTACTTTACTATTATTTCATGAAATGCTCATTTTTCTGAGATTAAAGGAAAATACGTATTACTGATGGGTTTACTGTTCTGCGACTGCATTTATTTGTGTATGGAACTACTTTCCCAATTTTGTGCCCTGTAGGATAGTAGTGTCCTCAGGATAAAAAGAAAAATTCTACTTAACCACCACTAAACTGGGAATAAAGTTTAAAATCATATTTATATTCTATCTGAACAGTATGCATGCCCATGTAAAAACCACAATTGGTTGTACCTTTGAATTTAGTTATTTCTAAAGAAACCAGAGAAAACTTTTGAATTTAAAAATTCAAATATAAAGCAAGATTTATCTATGACTCAATATCATAAATATTTCAAAGACCCATTGGGCATATTGTGAAACACCAATAATTTAAGTTAAAGGAATATAGGAACATTTTTATCCTCATCAATTTGAACAATTAAATGAATCTTTAATATTCAACGATGAGGTTTTTAAAATGATCATGGATTTGGCTTTTATATTTTTAAAAATCTTTATTGTTGAAAGTATTTCATATGTCCTCCTGTTTCCCTCCATTGACCTCTTTTAGTGTGCCCCTGCCCCCCACCCCAAGCTTTCACCATATTGTCTTTGTCCATGGGTTATGCCTATATGTATACAAGTGTTTTGGGTTGATCTCTTCCCACTCACTTCCTCTTCCCCCCGAGATTCCAGTTTGTTCCATGCTTCTATGTCTCTGGATCTATTTTGTTCATCAGTTTATTTTGTTCATTAGATTCAACATATGAGTGAGATCATGTGATACTTCTCTTTCTCTAAGTGGCTTATTTTGCTTAGCATAATACTCTCCAGGTCCCTCCATGCTGTCTCAAAAGGCAAGGTCCTTCTTTTTTACTGCTGCATAGTATTCCATGGTGTAAATGTACCACAGCTTTTTTATCCAGTCATCTATTGACGGGCCCCAGGAAGATAAGTAATCCAATTAAAGAATTAGGCAAAGGACCTAAACAGACACTTCCCCAAAGAGGACATACAGCTGACCAAGAGACATATACAAAAATGCTCAAAGTCACTGATCATCAGAGATGCAAATTAAAACCACAATGAGGTATCACTTTACACCTGTCAGAATGGCTACCATCAATAAATTAACAAATGACAAGTGCTGTGAGGAAGTGGGGAAAAGGAAACCTTCAAAAGAAAAGGAAAAAAAAAACTTTTTGTGTGTGTGTAAATCTCTATATTTCTGAACTCTGGTGTTACATCTTTGGGAGTTTTTTCATAATATTGTCATTTTGAAAAATTTGGTGCTTAAAAGTGGGTACCAAATTCAGAAAGTGATTTAGAGAAGGGCAGATTGGTTTTTTTTTACAGTATGAAACAGATGCCTCTGACTGTATGAGCTCTGACAACCAAAGTCTCAGTGTTTTGTTTTGCAATGTGTGGCTAATAACTGTACCTACATCATAGGGTTGGTGTAAGGATTAAGAAAAATAAAGCATACAAATTATTCCACACATTGTGACTACAGTATGGCCAAAAAGCTCAGTCTTCTTTTCCTTGCAGGTTGAAATCTTCCAAGTTCTGCTCTTCCCCTGTGTGTGCTGCCTCCCCCTGCTCCCACACCAACACCAACACCATGTGGTCATTTTCCCACTCAGCGATGAGAAAACAGTCAATACTCATTAGCTAAAATATAGTAATTGAACATTAAAAATTTTAAGGGTGTTTATTGTTAAAATATGCAAGTGGATATTTTGTATCTTTGTGACAGGTTGTCAGACTCACCTCTTAGGATCTCCCCATCCCCTTCTTATTTTCAAAGGGGTCTAGCCCTTGTGTTAGTTCTCCATTTTCCTCCTGTTAAAGTCTATACCTTCACAAGAGAACACGAAAAAATGAACTCTGAAGCCTGTGGATCTGGGTTTAAATCTCCATTCTGTCATTGAACTAGCTGTGTGATGCTTTTCATTTTTTCCCCTGAGTATCACCTCTGTATAATGTCTAGATTAGGAAAACCACCTCATTAATTAATTGAAAAGATTAAATAGGCCATTTAAAGCCCTAGGTACTTAGTGCAAAACTTAATAGCTATTTTCCCTTATTCCCTCTCATTGGCATCAGGACAGAAATTAGTATTGGACATGTTTGAGGATACCGCTCCCCAAATACTTTGTGACTTGGTGCTTTGTCCATGCATTTGAGATAAGTGTCAAACATCCGTGTAAAAGAGTGACGGGGGAATACTTGCAGGCAAGTACTAGTAAGCCTTCTTGTTACTACTGTAAACCATTCCTGCAAGCATGCAAAAAACTTTGTTTTCCACAGAAAATCCTAATTCTACTTATTTTCTTAATTCTCAGTTGTTATTGGTATTATTTCACTATATCCCAATTTCAATATATACTGTACAAATTATATGTATGAACAACAATATTTGCCTGTCACCAATATGTGAAGTAAAAAGCAAATTATGCATGATATTCTGTTAAGAGGTTTATTGAAACTGTTATTTTATTCCTGTGGGGCAGCAATCAGAGTATTTTTTACACATGGCAAGGCAGGGGCATCCAGGGGATCAAATCAAATTTAATACTAATAATTAAAAAACTATTTTAAAGAGACTGAGAAAAAGCTCTCTTGGCTACCTTAAAAGCTAAGAATTAGTAGCAATGTTCTGACCTGAAATTAAGGTCTTGTGATTTCTTTCCAGGAGATTTTTTTTTCAATGCATGAAAAACCTGTCTGAAATGGGTTTATTATTTAATTCATTCATAGCTGGATATGGACAGTTAAAATCTGTGGGAGTGTTGGAAGGCCTAGAAGTGCACAGAGGTATTTTTATTAATCATCTGGAAGCGAAAAATATCCTTTACCAAGTCACCAAACCTTTCTGCTATATGTTTAAGGTTCACTTTGCATTTATTTCAAATTTTGAAAATTTCAAGGACATGGAATTTAATCTCTGGAGCATAAGCCATGTTTCGGGGAAGATTCATGCATTTTCAAAAGGAGGCTAAGCTTTGTGCTCAGTGATGTATATTTTAGGAATTCTCCACTTGGCTTAATTATGATTGTGTCTTGATTGCCAGAAGAGGTGAGCCAGCCTTCACCTTGTACTGAGACCCCTTGGAGAAGAGCTGGAAGCTAAGGGGCCAGATAGGGTGCGGGGCAGCGCCAGAAACAGCCTTTCCTAACGTGGCAGAAGCGCTACCAGGCCGCGGCTTGCCGGCGGAAGCCCAGAGTGCTTTTCTTTTTCCAGAGATGTAAAGGAGCGGCTTGGAGAGAAAGCTAGGGGAAAAAATAAATAAAAGGTACCTTGAGACACCCACTTCTTCTAGTCCCATTACCGCCTCTCAGA
>NW_006299245.1:5769919-5770933 GCF_000327345.1 Myotis davidii | reverse complement strand
CGCCGCAGCCACCCCGGGAGCCCGGGGACGCGGGTGGGAGCGGAATCGATGCTGGACCCGGGAAGGCTGTGTGTCCGGAGGTGAGGGCAGGGAGGGAGGGAGACTCCAAAATGCTGGGCTCTGCAGGAGACCCTCCGGGCTGCGCGCCCTGCAGCCCATCCGAGCACCCCCGGAGGGGAGGCGAGGAGCGGAGCGTGGGGGGAAGCACATGGGTCGAAACGTGCCTCCCTCCTCCTTTCCTTCTCGTCGTGGAAACTGCCCACGGCCTCCCCGAGAGACTGCTCCTTTCCAAGTCAGATCTGGATGGGCTGGGGGTCGGGTTCCCCGGGGGCAAGTCCAGGAGGAAAGCTGGGAGGGTCGCGACGGAGAAAGGCGCTCCCGAGGTTCTAAGTGCATTGAAAACCCACTCCCGAGAGTGTGAGCGGCGAGGCGGGGAGGGAGCAGCCTCATTCCTCGTTGGCCCTGGTTGCTTTTGCTACTACTCGCGGCGACCGCCAAAGGCTGTGTGTTTTCACTGGAGCCCCACTACCTTTCGCCCGAGACGTGCAGCGACCGGTGTTCCTAAAGTGAGCCTCTCCCCGAGCCGGGGGCACATGGGTACCGTGGACAGCACAGCCCGGCCCAGGGGCTCCTGCGCACCCGGGAATTGCAGAGCGTGCCGGTGAGGGTGGTGTTGCTGGGATTTCAAGGAGATGATGGGGTGGGGGGGAGGGAGGTGTGAACTGGAAACCCAGACCATTTCTGCGTTTCATCCACAGGGCTGGTCTGCGAGTGGCCTGGGCAGAGGACAATTCTGAGTTTAGGACAGCCTTTCATGAAGGCACTCCAACCAGCCTTATAAATAAGAATGAATGAATGAGATGTCATGTCTCTGACAGTTAGTTGTCTCCCACTGTGTGGCAGAGGCTTCAGGGGCCGGAATTAGTTTCTTTTCAGCAGGGAAGCGGCTTTTGCGCGCGCGTTGGCGGTGAACGCAGCCCTAGGTTCGCGCTCTCAGTTTCCCTCTCTTTCCTC
>NW_006299245.1:5767316-5769901 GCF_000327345.1 Myotis davidii | reverse complement strand
GGGGGGGGGGGGGGGGGGGGAGGCTGGAGTGAGAGGGGGCGGCCAGCACTCGGGCGCGGTGACGTCACAGTGTTTGGGTGCTTATGCAAATGACTGCGACCGTTTCTCCCCGTCCGGCCGTTTTCCTTGGAGGTCTTAAAGGTAGACCTAGTCATTCGTCTGCACCATTTGTGTGGTTCCCCATGCAGAAAGCGAGAGGACTGAAGGCTCTGCTTCATGTACTTCGTTTGGGCTCCTCATCACCCAGCTTTTAAAGCTGCCGTATAGCGTTGCATGCCTGGTTGCTCAGGAAATATCCTGCTCTGACAAAGCGGCCCCGCCCAGATCCTGACCCCGCCCAGCCCCATGCTGCAAGAACTGGGACGCTGCTGATACGGACTGACTTGTCTTCAGAGCCTCGTACTGGGCTTGACTTGTAATAGGTTCTTCACTAGTACTTGATGCCTGAATTTTCCTTGAAGAGTCCGTGCATTGCTCTCAGTAAGTTCAGAGTATTCGACCATCAGAGTCGTGGATTTCATTTTTGTGAGCATGAGTGCCATTTTTACCCACCTGTATCTTTGTTGCAATATATTATCCCACCAAATTTTGAATGGAATTCATTGGTGATTTTTCTCCAAATGAAGCATTCAGTATATTCTTCCCTCCCCACCCCAGAAAGACAGAAAAGAACTGTTTTGAAAGGAAGACAATCTGTTGACACTTGTTTTTCTGATTGCAGTTGTATACCTGATTCAAGAATTACTTTATACTCCCAATATGTGTAACTCAAAATATAGTATTTTACTGACATTATGAAAAGTTTTCATACATGTTCTAGGAGATAAGTGCTCTATTATCCACTTAATAAATAAGAAATGCTATCTTAGTCCCTTCAGGCTGCCGTAACAAAATACCATGAACTGGGTGGACTAAAAACAACAGAAATTTAACTTCTCCCAGTTCTGGAGGCTGGGAAGTCCAAGATCAAGGCACCAGCACATTCTAGGTGTCTGGTGAGAACCAGATTCCTGATTTATAGATGGTGCCTTCTCATTGTGCCCTCACATAGTGGAAGGGTCTAAGTTAGCTCTGTTTTTATTTTATTTTATTTTTTTTTAATTTTTATTTTTTGCTAGAGGCCCACTGCATGAATTTGTGCACATTGATAGTAAATTAATTAGAAGGTGGCCAGCGCCAGCAGGGCAGGACTGGGAGAGATGGGCCAGACACGCCCTGGAGCCAGCCTCCCTCTGTCCCTCCCCAGCTGGTTATACCTGGGTAGTGCTGGAGCTCGATGGGCATCTGTGGAGTGAGCAGGGACTCTCCGGCAGGTGGGGTCCCTTGGCCTGGCCTGGCCAAAACTGTTCCTCTGACACTCCCGAAGTGTCCCAGAGTGAGAGAGACACTCTGCAAAGCTGCTGTCACTTGGCAGCTCCTGTGTTGAGCATCTGCCCCCTGGCGGTCAGTGCATATCTGTCGGGCCGGTCAGTCGGTCACTTAGTCTTATGTATATATAGATTACTTCCTAAAAGTTCAACTTCTTATCACATGGGGTTAGGATTTCAACAATTGAATTTAATGGGGGAAGATAAACATTCAAAACACAGCAAATAGTAAAGAATTTTTATATTAGATAATAGCTATTCAAGAGACCAATAATCAGAAGAGATGCCTGACTTTTCAATAATTGAATCCTTAGAATAACTTAGAATAATAACTAAAACCTAAAATCTATATTTATAATGATTCATTCAGTGATCACAGTTCAAATTTTACTATGTGTATGGTAGAAGATATACTTCCTATCAAAAAACAAAACATTTTTATAAATAGGCAAGCATTTGCATTCTTTAGATCTCTGGGGTTATTCTCCATTTAAAAAATCATTGACTTAGAATGGTAGACTTGAAAGAAACCTCAGTGATTATCAAAAGCTTTGAAAACTTTTACTTCTCAACTTCTATTACTACATACATATGCATGATTAGATATAATAACATATTTCTATTCACAGTAGGTTTTAAAATAGTTTTTTTGGGGAAAACCAAGATGGCAGCATAGGTAAACACTGGAGATTGCTGCCTCGCACAACCACTTCAAAAATACAGCTAAAAGACGGAATGGACATCACCCAGAACCACAGGAAGGCTGGTTGAGTGGAAATTCTACAACTAGGAGGAAAGAGAAAAGCATACCAAGACTCAGAGGAGGTGCAGTGTGGAAGTAAAATACTAAGGCACAGCTGATTCTCACAGCCAGTTGGCCTGGAGGTCAAATTCCCCCTAGTATTACCTACAATAATCAAGGCTTAACTACAACAAGACTGTGCACAAAGACCACAAGGGGGTGCACCAAGAAAGCATAAAAAATGCAGAGACAAAGAAACAGGACACAAATGACAGAAAGGAGGAAAGCAGAATGCAGGATATAGAGTTCAAAACCATACTTTTAAGGTCTCTCAAGACTGTCTAGAAGCTGCTGATAAACTTAGTAAGGCCCTTGAAAAGACTGGTGAGACTGCTGATAAATATAGTGAGATTTTCAAGAAATCTAATGAGACCCTCGATGTTGTGATAAAGAACCAACTAGAAATTAAGCATACA
>NW_006299245.1:5765146-5766713 GCF_000327345.1 Myotis davidii | reverse complement strand
TGTTTTTGTGGGGGAAAGGTGTTTGGGGGATGCCCGAAGAGACTGGACAAAAATCGTACACCCATGGATGAGGACAGTGGGTGGGGATTGAGGGCGGAAGGTGGGGTGGGAACTGGGAGGAGGGGAGTTATGGGGGGGGGGGAAGAGGAACAAATGTAATAATCTGAACAATAAAGATTTAATTACAAAAAAAGAATTAAAAAAATCAATAAAATAGTTTTTGAGCAGATGGGTTTATTAACAAAAATCATAGGCATAATCTGATATATGAAAACATTTAAGGTTATATGGCAGGAATCTTAGATTTATTTCCAGTTTTCCTTATAATATAAAACAAATATTCTTCTAGACATATTTAGTGAATATTTTTAAATAAAAAAATTATCTGCTTAAATATTAACTTTGATCAGTAGTGATTGTCTCATATTTCTTGGTGAAAAACAAACTGTATATACTGGAATGCAGGGTGGTTTTAAGTGCACAATGTCACTTGAAATAGAATAGAGCTGTTTTCAGTCTTAAAGGTCACTTTATTTCTTGGTGATTACTAAGGTATGCTTTCACAGAAGATTGGTTGGTTACTAAGATATTCTTTCACATAGGATTAATTGATTATTATCTTTGAGTAGAATGCTTACCCTGGGAACTTTTCACCTATCAAAGTGAAAAATCAAGATACAGAATTGTGAATACTGGTATAGTAACAGTTGTGTAAACAATGAAATAGGTTGGGTAGATGAAGAAAAAGCACATTAACTTGAATATACCTGAGGAAACAGCATAAAGGTGATAGAACTAGTAAAAGTTGTGCAGCTGATAAATAATAGAGCGAGGACACAAATCCAAGTTTGTCAGATTAAAATCAATGCTGTTAGCATGCATGCATTAGTTAAATTACTATGCCAACAGTTTATCTTTAGATAATTCAATAAAGGTAGACCTTTAGATAATTTATGTTTTGCAAATCACAATTTCTTATATGTAAGGTGGTTCCTTCCAGCAAAAATAATTTGGGAAATTAGCTTATTTCAGTTTTTCAATGGTTATATTTATTCATTTAGTCAACTACTATTTATTAAGCTCTGGGGGGAAACAATGCAAATTAAAACTATTTTTTTCTCAAAACCTTTTCCATATCAAAACCTTGTTGATATGGTTTCAAGTAGTCACCATGAGAAGTTTTGTCCTTTTTCTAGAGATGTGTCTATTATTTAAAACTAGTAGCCCAGTGCACGAAATTCAGGCACATTAAAAGGGAATTAATTAAAGGAAATATTATAATATTGCTATTTTCCCTTTCTCTATAATAAGAGTGTCAGAGATAAAAGAAAATTAGTAAAATGTATATGAAAATAATATATAAATTTGTTAATAAATAAACAATCACAACATAATATAATAACAGCAAAGACATGATAAAAAAACAACATGATGTAAAAATAACATTGATACAATGAGTGATAAATTGATTAAACTTACTCTAATATCTCTCTGTATACCACATTAAGAGTGAAAACACTTTCAGAGTGCTTGACTAATATCCCTTGTGACAAAATATTTACAACTT
>NW_006299245.1:5753335-5764990 GCF_000327345.1 Myotis davidii | reverse complement strand
TAAAAATCTCCATCGAGTATATCCAAAACTTTTTTTATATAATTTTTGAATGTGCTCATTTTTTTTGGACAAAGAATCTCATGTTTAGATATAGTTTTATTATCTATACATATAGTATTTCCAGAGGTAGCTTCAATAATAGATCTGTTACAAATCATTTCACAGGGGTTTTCAGTAATATCCATTGCCCATCTCCAAGTTTTACTAACCATTCACTATAAGCAGAATCCTCTGATCTCATATTTGTTTTGAGACAGCTTTCTGAAACATCACCAAACATTACAGTACTTTAAACTCGTTTGTACTATAGTTGATCGCATAGCATGTGGTACCATAGCATGTGGCACAATACTGAGACATTGTCGAAAATCCCCTCCGAGAAGGAGACCTTTCCCACCAAATGCAACATTCAAATTCATAATTTCTCTTAGTAATCTGCCTCAGGGCGCTGCAGGTGCTCTGAGGGTGGGTTCCTCCCTCAGGACTCATCCTAGCCAGAAATAGCTTGGGGAGGGTGCCTCAGGGCCAGTGGGACTGAAAGTGGGGGAGGTGGCAGGGAAGTGGTGTCTGCCCTTCTGATCATTTGCACACTACTGCAGGCCATCAGAAGCGCTCTGGCAGCCATCACCACAGCAACCCAGGACTCTGCCTTCGCATTCTGAGGGAAGGTTCCTCCCTCAGGCCTCACCGTAAACAGCTCAGGGAGGGCACCTCAGGATTGGTGGTACTGATGGAAGTGGTGAGGGGAGGGTGAGGGGGGCATGGAGGTAGTGCCTGAGCTTCTGATCACTTGCACACTGTTTTATACCACAGCATGTGGCATTGACTGTGACGGTCGCCACGGCAACCCAGTGCTGACTGCAGGACTGACTCTGGTTGGTCGAGCCTCCGGTCATTACGGTTGTTACTGACCCAGGATTTTTATATATTAGGATATTGGTAATGATTTTCTTTCAGAATTTTCTTCATAGTCTTCCTATTAATCTTCACCAAATTTTAATTGTTTGCTTTTAGCATATATATTCTAGTTTTGGAAACAACTAAACATCTAATCATAAAGGCAAAAATATAGGTTACGTGGTCATGTTAAATAATTATATTTTCTTAGGGTTACCATCCACCCTGTCTTATTAATTAAGATTAGTATGATGGGCTGCTTCTCTGACTTCTAAAGTAAAAATAACAGCAATTCCATGAAATAATTTTATTTTTTCTAGCAACAACTGGCAGAATTCTTGGAGTATCATTTCTAAAGCCTCCTGATCCAGCTTTGAAGAGAAGCACACGTGTTTAATCACTTTTTAAAACTGACAGTCTCATTGGTTTGTAGACAAGCCTTGTACACTACTTGGTCTGTATCTGAAAAGGGTATATGATACAATATAACAGAAGAGGAACTAGAGAAAGAAAAACTGCCAAAGTGATGGCGGTGCTTTTCTTGAGGTTTTTGAATGTTCACACAAATACCGTGAGGTATTTTTTACTACTTTCTGTGTGTATTTATGTTGTTCCTTGTGTGTGGTGTGGTCTCACTCTCTCTGCCCAACTCTTATGTCACTTCTATCCAACATTACTGGACTCTGTTACCGTAATGAAGCTGGGTCATTTAAATTATGCAATATAGTGTAATTATTTGAGATATGCCTTTCTCTCTTAGATATAAGCAACTTAAAGCAGATATTGTATGTTTCATTTATGTTTGTATCCCTGAATGTTCATTATAATATCAAATGAGTGAATAAATGAATACATTAACAGAAGAGATTCTGTATAAAAGAAATTTATAGGAGTGGCATGCAATTGTTTATGTAGTTCTATAAGTAATAAAATGGGACCTATACTTTAGTTAGAAAGGAAAAAAGGAAGAATTTTTTAAAAAGAGTCACAAAATTTTTTAAAAAATATTTTTATTGATTTCAGAGAGGAAGGGAGAGGGAGAGAGAGAAACATCGACAATGAGAGAGAATCATTGACAGGCTGCCTCCTGCATGCCCCCTAATGGGGATGGAGCCTGCTTGCAACGAAGGCATGTGCCCTTGACTGGAATCGAGCTCGGGACCCTTCAGTCTGAAGGCTAATGCTCTATGCACTGAGCCAAACAAGCTAGGGCAAGAGTCAAGAAATTTTAATTTCAAATGAACAGATAATATTTTATGCATTGAGTTTGTCCTATCAAAGTGGAATTTTGAAAGAAGGAAGATGTTAGCTAGAATAAAATCTGTATGAAGCTCATCTAAACTATACAATTCTTACACTTGTGGAAATGTTAAGCTCTGAAAGGCCAACAATCGTATGTTTTATATTCTGTAGAAAGATGTTTTATCATATAAATTAATAAGAACTGGTATTTATTAATTTTAGTATTTTCCGTATTAAATATTATCATTTTTAATTTAAGATCTTACAGATACCTGCAGAATATTGGACACACAGATCCAGGATCCGTAAGACTTTACCACCTTGAATCAAGGATTTAGTTGATATCCTCCTCTGTCTTTTCTTCATATCAACTAAATTATTTTTTTAAATAATTAACAAATTTGCCATAAGAGAATTTAAGAAAAATAATAGAACCCACACTCTCTAATGCCTAAGAATAGCAAGATGATAAAAAAAGAATTAGAAGATGAAGTTATTGAATCTGCCAAAGACCTTCTTTCCAATGAAGATGCAGCTGATGATGCTTTTAAGAAAAGTGAACTAATTGTTGATGTCCAAAAAGAGAACCATTCAGATGCTAAAGTATCTAACATCAAAGATGAAAGACGAGGTTGGAACAATAAGCTACAATACATCCTTGCCCAAGTTGGATTTTCTGTAGGTCTAGGAAATGTGTGGCGATTCCCATACCTATGTCAGAAGAATGGGGGTGGTAAGTTTTATTTTTTTAAGTGATACATTGCTGAATAGATTTCAATTGATTATCTCAAATAGCTGCTGTTGTTGCTGGAGTCTCAGTAGTTTAGAAACTATGAATTTTATTGTAAAGCTAGGGAGATTCCTTTGTTGAAAATGAGTTTCACTGTTTTCAGAATAGGTTTCCATAGGAGCAGATGGCTTGCTATGAATACACAAGGATTGCTTTAAAGGTAATACATTCTCAGATTCTTTCTGTGGATTCTATTAAAAATCTCTAAATTACTGACTTTTTAAACAAATGTTGCATCCCTTGTACCTGTTGGTTATTGTCTTTGGAGAAAAACACTGAAGTTTCTGGTATAAGGCAATATTTGTGAAGACAAAATTTTCTCTCTATGACTTATTAAATCTTAATTTTTAAAGTTGTTTTACTCTCCATAAAAACAAAAATTACATATCATTTAGAATGATTACAATCTTCTAATGCTGACCAGAACTTTAAAGATTTCAGTAGAAGGGACTTAATGGGATCCTTTACAATAAAGAGTAATATGCAAATTGACCATCACTTGCTCACAAAGATGGCTGCCTATGACCAGGCCGTCAGGGGCTTAGTGAGGGATGACCAAACGACTGAACAGCAGACTGTATGGGGCAATCAGGCCAACAGGGAGGTTAGTGAGGGATGAGCAAATGACTGAACAGCATGCTGTGTGGGGCAACCAGGCTGGCGGGGGGTGGGGGACCATGAGGGGTGACCAGGCTGGCATGGGGCCAGTAAGAGGCAACCAGACCAGCAGGTGGGCAGTTAGGGGCTACCAGGCCAGCAGAGGGGGCCAGTTGGGGGTGCCAGGCTGGTGAGGGGGGGCTGTTAGGCGCAACCAGGCAGGCAGGCAAGTGAGCAATTAGGAGCTGGTGGTCCAGGATTGTGAGAGGGATATCCAACTGCAGTTTAGGCCCAATCCTGGCAGTCGGATATCCCCCAAATAGTCACGGATTGGAGAGGGTTCAGGCTGGGCTGAGGGGGACCCCCCATGCATGAATTTCATGCACCAGGCCTCTAGTAATTAATATTATACCAGTTTTTCTTTATCCTTAAATATCATACATATTTGGTTCCCAATTCTGTAGTATTTGGGGGACAATGTTTTGTTTTAAAGAAAACTTTAAAGAAATTAGAATCCTTAGTTTTAAACAAAAATATATACATCAGCATGATACTGCAGTTTTTTGTATTTGTGCATATAAATACCAGGGGTTATTTAGCAAATATTTCTTAAAAATTAAGAGGGGTGGACACATACAAAGGAATAGATTGTTTGTGTAGGACATAATCTTTATAGTACACCAAAGTCAAACTGAATGTTTACTAACATTTAGTTTGAAGCATTACATAGTCGGTGATCCACTACACATCACATCATTCCACTGAAATTGTGAGCTCCTTTGCGAGTCGGTAACATCACATTAATTATTTATCAAATCAGCTATAAGCAGCTGTGCACTACCCTGCTTTGTGTTTCTCCCAAATCACTTCATTTGTCAAGACTTTGAGAAGATGAAATCTAATTTTCAGACCTCTCCCCTTATAAATCTTAATCATACTGTAAAGGAAGAAAGTTTTCTTGACTGAAGGGTCAGGTTGCCTTCCATTTAATAAAATTTTTGTCTTGATGGAGAGCTGAGAAAGAATTTCATATTTAGTAATTAGCAAAGTGTCTCTTCTTTCTAATTTTCATGTGAAAGTAGTCAAAATACCTTTCCTAATATTGTTTCCTTTCTTCAAATCACAAATACTAGAGAGTGATATTACAAAATACCAGTGAACTTTTCTCATTTCAAGATGGCTGTTAGAGCACAAAAGATTTTGCTCAATATGCAGTATAGCATTGAGCCTTCTAAGTACTCAAGTGGTATCTTCTGGCTGCTGAGTCAAAGAGCCTCACTACCCAAATCTTACTTATTCATTATTTGAGGCACATTATGAATAATATGAATAAAAAGTAATAAACCTAATGTAAGTTGATTTGCCTGAAAATATACTTAAAGCACAATGGTTAAGCTTAATAAGTGGTATAACATAGAAGCTACCAGCTCAAAGTTTGAAATCAATTTGACTATGAAGCCTAGCTCAGTGGTCGGCAAACTGTGGCTCATGAGCCACATGCGGCTCTTTGACCCCTTGAGCGTGGCTCTTCCACAAAATACCACGTGCGGGCGTGCACGTACAGTGCGATTGAAACTTCGTTCCCCATGCGCAGAAGTCGGTATTTTGTGGAAGAGCCACACTCAGGGGCCAAAGAACCAGCCGCATGTGGCTCGTGAGCCGCAGTTTGCCAACCACTGGAGCTCTTTCGGACACTAGCCATGTGATCTTTTATAAGTTATCGTACTTTTTCTGGCTTATTTCTCACACCTATAAAATGAGGAAAATAATAGTACTTATGGAACTTACAAGGAATACATGAGTAACTACATGTACCTGACAAATGGTAAATGGTCATATTTTAGCCATGACTATTTTTAATATTAGATTAAATTGAGTTAGAGAAAAAAAACTAAGTATCTAATATAATGTCTTGCATACATAACTGAGGAAAGATTTTCAATGAGTCCAGTCTTAATAATTCTCTTTTTTTCTCCCCTGGTCATTCACACATAAACCCATTCATATTCTAGGTTTTGATGCAGGTGTTAAAATGCACTTTCATTTCTTTTGGAAACATTTAGAGGTTATTAGTGTCTGAACGTTACAAATCATTTTAGAATTAGAAATTTGGTAGTTCTGTTTTATAAGCTATGCATCCATGCTTTACATTATTTTTTCCTTTGAACAATCAAGTCCGAAAGACTAAAAGTCAGCCATAATACAGTAAAGATCATTGACCACTGTATTAGGGAAAATTCTTGCATATGGTCATTATTTCAGCATTAGATAAATATTGAGATAAATAATTTGAAAAATATTAATATTTAACTCTTCATCTGAATACCTGAACAATTTGTACAGCTTCCTAAATCTATTTAATACAACTTAACATTTTTAAAAATTGGAAGATGTAATAAATGGCCTTTTATTTAAAAAGGGAATTGGTACAATTGATTTCATAACTCACCTGACAGTATCTGGTTGGACAAAACTCCAATAAGAAATTTGAATGTAGATCTTACAGGTTATTTAAGGAATGATTTGTATACATATTCTCATGTAGAACTGAGTATAGGTTTCACATTTAACTTATCAATTAATAGTCTAATATTAACTTTGTCAAATGGTACATTTAAAAATCACTATTTATATATATATATATATCTTAATTTGTGATTTAGCTGTAATATATTTTTTAAGCATAGAAACTCTACTAAAAGGATAATAGCATATATTTTATAATAGACTAGTGGCCCAGTGCACAAAATTCGTGCAGGGTGGGGGGGGGGGCGGGGTCCCTCAGCCTGGCCTGCACTCTCTCCAATCTGGGACCCTGTGGACATCCCTCTCACAATCGGGGACCTCTGGCTCCTAACCGCTTGCCTGCCTGCTTGCCTGATCACCCCCTAACTTCTCCCCTGCCGGCCCCATCTCCCCCAACTGCCCTCCACTGTCACAACCCACCTCCTCTGCTGGGACCCACCTCCTCTGTGCAAGGTGGTGGAGATGACAGAACTGGCCTCCTCTGTGTTATGCAGAGCGGCCACCAGGCCCCACCACCACTGTGTGCGTGACCATCTTGTGGTGGCCATCTTGTGACAACATCATGTGTGAAGGCCACTTAAGCTTTTATTAGTATAGATAGTATAGATCAGGGGTGGGCAAACTTTTTGACTTGAGGGCCACAATGGGTTCTTAAACTGGACCGGAGGGCCGGAACAAAAGCATGGATGGAGGGTTTGTGTGAACTAATATAAATTCAAAGTAAACATCATTACATAAAAGGTACGGTCTTTATTTTTTTTTTAGTTTTATTCATTTCAAAAGGGCTGGATCTGGTCCGCGGGCTGTAGTTTGCCCACGGCTGGTATAGATGGTGGCCACCTTGTGGTGGCCATCTTGTGATGACGTCACGCCCAAGGGCCCCCTAAGCTTTTATTAGTATAGATATGAAATGCCTTTGTTTCTGTCAATCTCACCACCCCATCACAGAATTTTGGAAAATAAAAAAATTGCTTGTTTCCTAAAGTGTACTTTTTATATGAAGTATATATAGGGAAAATTTCATTTCTCTGTGTTAGAGGTTATTGTATTTTTTATATTTTTAGTTGAAGCAGCCATTTATTCTCCTTTGTTGTTATGTAAGAAGAAAAGTCAATTTTAGTAACATAAAATTTCATTCATTTTAATTTATCTGATTTGCAGTACATGATTTATATCAATAGATGAATTTGAACAAAATTTAATAAAGTACTTCATAAATATTGTATGAATAAGATTTTTATGCTGCCTGGCTGGTGTGGCTCAGTGTTTGAGTGTCAACCTATGAAACAGGAGGTCACGATTCCATCCCTGGTCAGGGCACATGCCCAGGTTGCAGGCTCAATCCCCAGTGGGGGGCATGCAGAAGGCAGCCAATCATTGATTCTCTGTCATCATTGATGTTTATATCTCTCTCTTCCTCACTGAAACCAATAAAAATATATTTTTTAAAAAAAAGATTTCATGAGTTTGTGAAACCTACTTGCGAAAATAATTAATGTTAAGAAGTCAATTATTTTTATGGAAAAAAAAGTTGTTTACCCTTTCATTAAAATGAAACCAAGCTATTCATCGATATACTTACTTTTATCATAATTATTTTTTATCAGAAATTCTTTGTAGCAGACAAATTGAGGTTTCAAATACTAGAAAGTTTAAAGTAATGAAATTGCATTTTCTTTAAAGTCCTTTATACTTATTATATATAGAAGTTCAAATATCATCTTTTATGAGATAATGAGAATTAATGTATTCTCTAACTGTGACTGTTAAAAATATAATCTATTTTATTTTTGTCTCTGTAGGTGCATATCTTTTGCCATTTTTTATATTGCTTATGATAATAGGTATTCCACTTTTTTTTCTGGAACTTGCTCTGGGGCAAAGAATTCGACGAGGAAGCATTGGTGTGTGGAATTACATAAACCCTAAATTGGGTGGTATTGGATTTACAAGTTGTGTAGTAAGTTTCCTGATATAGTATATGCCATAAAATTTTTATAATGTTTGGATTTATATTATTTGTATTTAAATAAAATATTTATGTATTTCTACTGAACTGTTTAATTATCTTTTAAAAAACACTGTAGGAGATTTTACTAATATACAAAACAAGATGAAGTATATTAATATAGTTCAATCTTATTAATGCATGTTCTTAAGACTTGTGAGAGACTTTTTTCAGAAAAGATAATGTGTTTTAAATGAAAATAAAATGAATAAGATTTTTAAAATGTTAAATGGGATCATATACATGTAATCTCATTGTTTCAGAGGAAGGAGCATCAGAGGTTAAATGTAACCACATTATTTTATTTTGCAGGTGAGCTTGTTTGTGGGTCTCTACTACAATGTCATCATTGGCTGGAGTGTGTTTTATTTTTCTCAGTCTTTTCAGTTTCCTCTACCTTGGGATAACTGTCCTTTGGTGAAAAATGCTACACATACTTGTAAGACATGGCCAATATAATGTTTTTATATTTAATGATTATAAAGTTAGTAAAGGAATGAGCTTTCAAGATTTTTTAAAATAATGTAGAAAAATTATTATCATAACAACTTTCCTCACATTTAGGATTGCCATACTCAGAGAGATAGAACTTGGGCACCATCTAAGTTTACTAGCTCTTCCCAAGTTACTTCTTCTCAGTTAAGCATAGCTGGTGTACAGTATATTAGTAGTTATAATAGTTTCAGGTGTACAATGTGGTGACTTGATATCTCTATAAGTTACAATGTAATAACCCCACTAATTCTAGTAATCATCTGTTAATGTGCAAACCTTCCCCAATATTATTGACTACATTCTTCTTCTCGAGTCGTTTTGTTGTGCCCCATGATATTAGGGTGAAATATTGTTAACTTTGACAGCCTTTAATTTTGTACACCTCTTTTGATGCCTTATAGTTTTTGTTAAAATAAAACAAAGTACAAAAAAAAGTACTATTGAAGTAATTGTTTTTATTTCATAGTTTTTCTATCATTTATTTTTATATCCTAGAATATAATAACGAACATTTCCTTATAGTGATGTCAAGTAAATATAGAATATGCCTAAAATTTTCTTGTAGCCACAATTTAAAAATAAACAGGTGAAATATTTTATTTAATCCTATGTATCCAAAAATGTTAACATTTCAACGTATAGTTAATATAAAGTCATTAATGTAATGATTTGCATTATATTTCTCATATTAAGTCTCCAAAATTTTCTTTTTATTGTATATTACAACACAGATCATTTCGGGCTAGCTTATTGCAAAAGTCACATATGGTCAGCCACCCATGCATTTGACAGCTGTGCCCCAGTAAGATAATTCTGGGAGTGGAAGGGACTATAAATTTGATATGTTTTCATTACTTTGATAAAAAGTTCATGTGTTTTTATCACATGTGTTTTTATTAATAATTGTGTGATAAGAAATATCAAAGAGGATACATGTCTGTTGATATTTCACTTCTTCTGCAGTTGAGTTTTTATTGTGAATTTAAATGCTTATGTGGAATAGTAATACTTTTCTAGAAAATGTTGAGAATTGATTTATAGGCTTATTGGGAAAAAATTCTTATTACTCTTTATAATCTGAAATTACTGTGTTATCTTTCTTTCTACAGTGATAGAGCCAGAATGTGAAAAAAGTTCTGACACCACCTATTACTGGTACAGAAAAGCACTGGATATTTCCAGTTCCATTTCTGAGAGCGGGGGCCTAAACTGGAAGATGGCCGTCAGCTTGCTGGTTGCCTGGGCCATGGTTTGCTTCGCTATGATCAAAGGCATCCAGTCTTCTGAAAAAGTTAGTGTGTTAGAGACCCTCCCGATTCTGCCATCTCTGTGGGCAAATTGCAAGTAGCGCTTTGTTCTACGTAGTTAATGAAAGATTGATAAAAAGTGCTTTTACGATATGTTTGCATTAATAAAATGACATAAGCAAAGAGATAAGTGTTTTATACTGAAATATAAAGTAATTTATAATCTTTTATTTCATCAAGAGTTTTGAAATTTTTTGTCAATACCATTTTTTTTCTATTTATTGAGTTTACCCTAATATTTTGATTCTCTGATTATCAGTCAGTTCCAAACATGGAAATCGGGGAAAGTGGTAGAATAAAGAAATTTTTCATTTTAGTTGTCTTATATCATTCATTTTTCTCTATTGTAGTTATTCTAAGGAATGCTTGCATAAGATATTTTAATAAGGCCTCTTGTGTGGAGGGTTTCTTAAAGATCTGAGCAGCACTAGGTAAATTATAATTTATCATAATTATAAATTATTATGATAATCTCAACAACCCACTCAGAGTAAATCTAAAAGACTAAAGGGCATGCCTTCCAGTGCAAATGGAAAATGTTAAGTGGCTGTGGTTGAAAAAGACATTAAGTGAATTCTAGAAACTTAGAATTTTTTTTAAGAATACATTAGTAAAGTAATTGTTATTCACTCTTTTGCTTTCATATTGCATTTTTTTCATTATTACTGTCATTGTTTTAATGCTCTTATATCTCTTGGATGGACCATAACAAGAATTTATTATTGCCTTTAATAATCTATCACTAATATTTTTTTTTTCTTTCCAAAGCATAGATCTGATTGTATATCTTTCCAGGCTAATATATTACCAATCACCAGAATATACTAGTAGAAGTGGAGATAATAGTAGTAGTAGTAATAAATGCTGAGGTGATTCCCACAATGATCAGAGCAAGAACAATAACAGAAGCCAATATTTATTGCAAGTGCTTTTTGCTCTAGGAAATGTGATAGGTACTTTATATATTTTATCCCATTGAATTCTAAAGAAAACTCTAAGAGGTAATTACTATTCTCAGGCCTTTTTTACAGATATACAATAATTTTGAGAAATTAGGTAATTTCCCTAAAGAATCGTGGCTAGTAATTGCTACCTGGAGTAAAACCCAGCTCTGTGTAAATCTAGAGCCCATATTATTTAATTGCAATCCTCTAATGCCTCTCACTGCCATATTTTTTTACATCATATAGTTAATATTTTTAGGTCAGAAGTCTATGTAATTCATCTTTGCTTCCTGTTACTTCATCTTAAATTAAAAATTTTTGATGATTTTAACTTGTAAATCACAACTAATTTCATATTTACCTTCCTGCTGGAACTCCCACACCATTTTCCTTTGGAAAAATCAATGTGATAAATAACACATCTAAATATCTTTTCATCTTTTTCTGAGTGTCAATATACAATTAAATAAGTTCAATTAATTGGTTCAATTTGGTGTCTTCTACCATTCTGAGACACATTGCAGTCATATTTCAAATAAAGGAATAGATTCTTAAGTCACATCTAACCACATTTACATGTTTCTTAAGATAAGAGAACCAAAAGTAGTTAACCAGAGAAGTAAAAGAAAAAAATCTTTGTGCTTGAGTCTTACTGCCACATTTTGTTTCTTCTTAATCTGAGTGTGTCTTATTATTATTCTTTTAAAAAATTCATCCTTTTTTATCACAAAATTTTGTGGTTATTTTTCTTATTCATACAATATAACTTCAGAAAATTTTAATATAAACTTACATATCATATATAATTTATTATTTAAATTAGAAGGTTTCAGTGGCTTTGGGGCAATA
>NW_006299245.1:5752193-5752702 GCF_000327345.1 Myotis davidii | reverse complement strand
GAAAAACATTGATCAGCTGCCTCCTGCACATCTCCCACTGGGGATGTGCCGGCAACCCAGGTACATGCCCTTGACCGGAATCAAACATGGGACCTTTCAGTCCGCAAGCCGACGCTCCATCCACTGAGCCAAACCGGTTTTGGCGAGAAACATAATTTATGGGCAATATGGTTTAAAGGTAGTATATGAAAATACCATTTAGAGAATTTAGCATTAAAAGAAGAATGTGAGTCAACTTGCATTAGGCTTTGTCAATACACACACACACGCACACACACACACACACACAAACACACAGCACTTTCCTTTCTCACTTATCCTTTCCTTTCTCTTTGATTATTTATTGGAGTGTGTATTTATTGCTTGGGCCACTCCAACAGTCATTCCCTTTTCTGGAAACAGCACCTTAATTTTCATTGCATCATCACTCCTTCTCTATCCTCTGCATGTACAATTCTGGCAGGTTGACATTGTTCTCACCCTCCAAACTGACAGGCTCCAGAGAAGAA
>NW_006299245.1:5750572-5752166 GCF_000327345.1 Myotis davidii | reverse complement strand
TATAATTTATTATTTAAATTAGAAGGTTTCAGTGGCTTTGGGGCAATATTTGAATAAAGAATTCAGTAGTCACAGATGAAGAAAAAGCTATAATTTGAGCAAAGATATGAAAATTGAAATTGTTATAATTCCTCAGTCTGAAACAAGTTAAACTTAATAGAGAAGTGTGTGCCAGGGATAAATATAAAGCTCTCTGTTTGCCTGTGAAACAAAAAGAGCCTCCAAATAAATAATCACTCAAGTACAGGATAGAGAAACATATATTTTATTAAATATATATTTTATTGATTTTTTTACAGAGAGGAAGGGAGAGAGATAGAGAGCTAGAAACATCGATGAGAAACATCGACCAGCTGCCTCCTGCACATCTCCCACTGGAGATGCGCCCGCAACCCAGGTACATGCCCTTGAACGGAATCGAACCTGAGACCCCTCAGTCCACAGGCCGACGCTCTATCCACTGAGCCAAACCGGTTTCGGCTATTAATTACATTTTATATGTGATGTCTTCAGACTGTAAAAATCAGTATTCACTAAAGGTGTGAATAGCTTCCCCATATGTGGTTGATACATAGGTACTACAGTCACATTGAATTTAGCATTAAAAGAAGAATGTGAGTCAACTTGCATTAGGCTTTGTCAATACACACACACATGCACACACACACACAAACACACACCCCACAAGGACTGACTAGAAACTTCATGAGATAAAAGAAGAGTATGATAATGTCAGTCTCCTTTGGGCCAGTAGGCACACCTCAGCTGATCCATCCCTGTAATACTGGATTTTACTGAAATCTTTATTTCTCCCTGTATTGTGGAGAGAAATTTCAACCCTGTGATTGCAATCTTCACCTTGCTGAATAAAAAGAAGAGTAAGGCTTAATCTGTGCTACAGAGAACAAAACTATGGTCAAATAGTGTGAATTGCGGAGAATGGTGGGGTAGTGATGCATCCTCAAATAAAGGAAGACTTTTCAGGAATCAAGCCTGATAACAAGGAAACGAGTTCTCTCAATAAGTGTGAGCATGTCCCTTTCTTATGGTCTCTGTTAAGGAGATACCTGCCCCAAGATGAAGTATGCAAATGAGAAGTTCTAATTTTTCTTCTAACTCTAAGCTAATACTTTTTGGCCAGTACTACTTTGCCATTATTTCCTACTACTATGCTAAGGACTTGGTGTACATTAGCATGTGTAAATCTTTCTATCAGTCAGGTGATTTGCATCTACACTAATAAAAGAGAAAGATGCTAATTGACCATACCTTTGCTATGCCCCAAGCCACGCCCACCAGCAAATCAGAGCAACTATATGCAAATTAACCCAACCAAGATGGCGGCCGGCAGCCACGGAGCTGGAGCAAGCAGGAGGCTTGGTTGCCTGGGCGATGGAGGAAGCCAAGCTTCCCGCCTACCCTGAGCTGGCTGTTGCCTCCGCTCATGGCAACAAAGTTTCAATTATAGAAGACAAATAAATCCCAGATACCTGCTTCCAGCCAGCCTGGCCTCTGCTCACAGAGGTGCTGGGGAAAAAAAAAAAAGAAAAAAAGGAGGGGCTGGGAGTTGGGCCAGTGGGGGGGGTGGTAAGCC
>NW_006299245.1:5735199-5750385 GCF_000327345.1 Myotis davidii | reverse complement strand
CCACTGGCCAGTAGAGAACAGATATTCAACATAGTACCTGCCCCATGGTGGTCAGTGCACTCCCACAGGGGGAGCTCTGCTAAGCCAGAAGCCAGGCTGACAGCTGCCAGTACAGCGGTGATGGTGGGAGCCTCTCCAGCCTCCTCAGCAGTGCTAAGGATGTCCAACTGCAGCTTAGGCCTGCTCCCCGCTGGCAAGTGGACATCCCCCAAGGGCTCCCAGTCTACCAGAGAGATGTCTGACGGCCAGCTTAGGCCCAATCCCCCGGGAAGTGGGCCTAAGCCTGCACGTGGTCATTTCCTGAAGGGTCTCAAACTGCAAGAGGGCACAGGCTGGGGTGAGGGATTTTTGTGTACTGGGCCTTTAGTGGTTTTATAAAACCTAATTTTTCTGCAAAATTAGCATGTTTAAGGAGAACAAATGGCCAGAATTGGCTATAAAGTCCTCAAAGAAAATGACTTTCTCAAAGTGTGTTTATAATAAGCATTTTAATATTAAAAAAAACTAACGAAATTATTTCGTATGTTTTATGGTCTTCAGTGGTTGGGTGGAATGGAAATATTTTCAGACAATGTGTTTGTTGATAAACTAATCTCTTACTGAAAGCCATTCCAGTTGTCAAGATCCAGAGGGTCTTAAAATTAGCCAAAAAAACATTTCACTGTTTCATTTCTCAGTTCTTAAAAGTGTGCATTTTCTGGACGAGGTAGTCAGTCATTCATCAAATCATTTAATACATATATATTGATTGAGCACCTACTATGTGTCAGGCACTGACCTTGTTCTGAAGATAGAGGGATGAACAAGGCAGACGAAACACCTTCCCTCATGAAATGTCCAGTCTAGTGGCAGAGGAAGACAATAAACATATTTGAAAAATAATTTCATTTAGCAATGAATAAAATAAAGTGTTGTAAGGAGAATGTGTAGACTTTTACATATAGAGAGGTAGATGAACCTATTTTTAATAATAGTAGGTATCTATTTGGTATGATAAGATTATACCCATATGATTAAAGAAATAATTTGAGTTTAAAAACTCAAATGGTAGACACCAAATTGAACCAATTAATTGAACTTATTTAATTGTATATTGACATTCATCTGGACACCTCTGTAAAAAGCTGGCTTCGGATTCATCTTAAATCTCAGAATTTAATAATTAATATTTTGGTGTGTGTGTGTTTTACCTGTGACCTACATAATACTACTTACATGTTTAAATTTTTGGTCACTATTTTTCTCCGTGTCACATTAAATATAATTTTTTAAAATATATTTTTATTTATTTCAGAGAGGTAGGGAGAGGAAGAGAGAGATAGAGACATCAGTGATGAGAGGGAATCATTGATCAGCCGCCTCCTGCATGTTGGACCGATTGCCCTTGACCGGAATCAAATCTGGGACCCTTTGGTCCGCAGGTGAACACTCTATCCACTGAGCCAAACTGGCTAGGGCTAAATATAAAGTTTTATTGTTCATTTTAGGAAGCTATGCTAGAGTCTTCTCATTGAATCCAAATCAGGGTCTTTAAGAACTCAAATACTTGTTGAACTAGTAAATGAAAATTGAAATGATCTGACAAAATAATTAGTTCACAATTTTAAAAATATTTCAGAATAAAGATGAGTTTAATTTTTATGGAATGTATGCATAAAGGAAAACTTAACTTTGTATAAATTCTGTACATTTTTTGAGTGTTTACTATATGTTAGGAATTAACAAACATGAAAATATGAATAGGGCACAGTTTTGTCCTCATGGAACCCATTATTTAATGGGTGAGATAGATAATTACAGCAGAATAAATGCAGTAATAGAGGTATATAAAAAATGCATGATGGGCTATGGCTGGGTAGCTCAGTTGGTTAAGAATGTTATCCCAATACGCCAGGGTTGTGGGTTCAATCCCCTGTCAGGGTACATACAAGAATCAATCAATGAATGCATAAATATGTGGAACAACAAAACATGATCTCTCACTCTTTAAAACCAATAAATATTTTTTTAAAAAAAATCAATGAATGACTGCATAAATAAGTTGAACAACAAATTGATCTCTTTCTCTCTCTCTTTCTCTCTGTCTCTCTTTCTCTTTCAAATCAACAAATAAAAAAATTTAAAATTTAGAGGTAGTCACTGAAATTAACATGGATCTGGGATAAGTTTTCATAGAGAAGGTAACTTTGGGGCTAGAGTATGTGTTTGAGGAGAAAAAATAATGGATGCATGGAAAATAGCATGTACAAAGCCCAAAGATTGCTGGGTACACACACCTTTATGACTTTTACATACAACTCGTGCAGCTCTTGGGAGATGAAACTTGAAATGTAAGTTGACTTACATTCTAACAGTAGATGGACTGTTAGAATGATTGGCTGTTACATACCAAACAATGTAGACCATTTGAGGATCTTTAGCTATTCATTGACACCATCAAATCTTTACTTTAGAGAAATCATTCTAGTGTAGATGATGGATTTCAGGAATGAAGGGAAAATCTGGAGGTTAGGTAACCAGGAAATTATTTTAATGGTGACACATCAGTAAGTTTGGAAACAATTAGATATATGTGTGAATTCAGTGGTAGAATCAATAATTTTGCTTGATGAGTTGGTTATGGAACATGGGCAAGAGGGACTTATTATGGGTGTGATCAGCCTGGACAAATAAAAGTACAGGAAGAGTCATTTCTTCTCTTAGTCTCTAATTTGAAGTTATATTAAGAACATGCTGATAATATGCCACAGTTATTGGAAAAACCATAACCTATTCAGACTATATTGTGTAGCCTTCATTTTCACTTTTAAAGTAAGTCGAATTAATGAAAGTAAGTCATTTATGAGGCAGGAAATTTGAGTTCTGTTAAAAAAAAACACTCCTTTACAAAGTAAATTCTTACTTCTGGCTAGCATCAAGATTTGTGAAGAAGAATCATAAAAAATAGCTTTAATTCAAGTGAGATCAAGACTATTTAAGTAGATACATAAGCTGGAAAATTTAAAGAATACTAAAAGTAGGCAATCAGAAGAATAAAAAGTACTCCATCTGAAGGTATTCTGATATCAAGTAATTAAGGAATTAAAACAATTTTAAATGATTATAAAATTATGTTTTATTAAAAACTAGAGGCCCAGTGCATGGATTCATGCACCAATGGGGTCCCTCAGCCTTGCCTGCAGCCTCTCGTAATCTGGGACCCCTTGGAGGATGTCGGACTGCCAGTTTCGGCCCAATCCCCACAGGCCTGGCTGAGGGGCCGAAACCGGCAGTCCGACATCCCCCAATGGATATAGTAATGCACAAAGCAACAGGTGGCCGGAGAGGAGTCTGAGCCCAGGCCAGGCGCCATGCTGCTCCAGCTCATCTCAGCCCCACTGTGCTTGCCACTGCCACCATGTGGTAGCGCTGCCATGGAGGCGGGAGAGGTTCATGCCACCTCAGCTGCACTCGCCAGCCATGGGCACAGCATCTGGCACCCATCAGTCAGCTGAGTAGTGCTCCCGCTGTGGGAGTGCACTGACCACCAGGAGGCAGTTCCTATGTTGAGCATCTGCCCTCTGGTTAGGCCTGGTGCATGACATTTGTGCACTGAGGGGAGGGGTGTCCCTCAGCCTGGCCTGGGACCTCTCCAGTCCGGGACACCAAGGGGTCCTTAATGGTGGTCAGTGTGCATCATAGCGACCGGTTGACAGGTCGTTTGGCCACTTAGGCTTTTATATATAGATAGATAATTAAATTAAAATATTGATTTTAAGTATGTTGGGATTGTATTCATAACTAAAGGCCTGGTGCATGACATTTGTGCACTGAGGGGAGGGGTGTCCCTCAGCCTGGCCTGGGACCTCTCCAGTCCGGGACACCAAGGGGTCCTTAATGCTGCCACAGAGTCGGGAGAGGCTCCCGCCACTGCTGCTGCCCTCGCCAGCTGTGAGTCCGGCTTCTGGCTGAGCGGTGTCCCCCTATGGGAGCACGCTGACCAACAGGCCTGGTGCATGACATTTGTGCACTGAGGGGAGGGGTGTCCCTCAGCCTGGCCTGGGACCTCTCCAGTCCGGGACACCAAGGGGTCCTTAATGCTGCCACAGAGTCGGGAGAGGCTCCCGCCACTGCTGCTGCCCTCGCCAGCTGTGAGTCCGGCTTCTGGCTGAGCGGTGTCCCCCTATGGGAGCACACTGACCAACAGGGGCAGCTCCTATGTTGAGCTTCTGCCCCCTGCTGGCCAGTGCTCATCATAGAGACTGGCCATTCTGCCGTTTGGTCGATTTGCATATTAGCCTTTTATTATATAGTACCAGAGTCCTGGTGCACGGACTTTATTTTGCACTCCCAAAATTTATGCATGGGAGAGGCATCTCTCAGCCTGGCCTGCACCCTCTAGCAATCCAGGACCCCTCAGGGATGTCCAACTGCCATTTAGGCCCAATCCCTATGGGCAGTTGGACATCCCTCTAAAAATCTGGGACTCCTGGCTCCTAATTGCTTGCCTGCCCACCTGCCTGATCACCCCTAACCACTCTGCCTGCCTGCCTGCCTGATCTCCCCTAACTTCTCTGCCTACCAGCCTAATTGTCCCTAACCACCTGTGCCTTGACCCCCGCCACTGCGGCTTCATCGAAAGGATGTCCGGAATGACATTCAGAAGGTTGTTCAGCTGTCCAGTCTAATTAGCCTATTATGCTTTTATTATTATAGACTAGAGGCCTGGTGCATACAATTTGAGCACAGGGAAGGGTGTCCCTCAGCCCGGCCTGCACCCTCTCCAATCCGGGACCACTCGGGGGATGTCTGACTGCCAGTTTAGGCCCTATCCCTGCAGGCCTAAGCTGGCAGTCAGACATCCCCCTTGCAATCTGGGACTGCTGGCTCCAACTGCTCACCTGCCTGCCTGTCTGATCGCCCCTAACTGCCTCTGCTTGCCAGCCTGGTTGCCCCCTAACTATTCCCCTGCCAACCTGATCACCCCCTAACTGCTCCCCTGCCAACCTGATCACCCCCTAACTGCCTCTACCTTGGCCCCTGGCACCGTGGCTTTGTCTGGAAGGATGCCCAGAAGATGTCCAGTCTAATTAGCATATTACCCTTTTATTAGTGTAGATAATTTTTTCTTAGGGTGTTCCCCATGCATTTAAATATAAGTACAATTAAATTCAATTACTAAAAATAATACATACTATTTAAAAATAAAAATAAATGCAATTAAATAACAGTGGATAGAACTATAGAAGTGTAAATTATAATATTTATATGTATGCTGTTTGTCTATAGGTATTACTGGATTCAATATTTCTTACTTGCCCTACACAGGTTTCTCCTTCATTTTTCCCACCCTCCCTCCATTCCTTCCCTCCACAGATACATATTGTTACCTACTATGTGCCAGCAATTGTATTAGGTGTTTGGGATATGATAGTGAACAGGAGAGAAAAGGCCCCTGACCTCACAGAGTTTACATTCAAGTAGGAGAGACTGGAAATTAACAAGCAAACATAAAACAAACCAAAAAAACAAACAAAACAAACATAATTTCAACAATGCTGAGTCCTGTAAATAAAAGAAGATAATGTCACACAGGGTAAATGGGATACAGGGGAGGGCAGTTAGTGATATTGGATGGAAGAAGGCACAGCTGTTTTAGATTGGTCTAAGCAGCCTTCCTGGAACAGATAAAGTTGAGACATAAATAGCAAGGAGAAAACTCCTGTGCAGATACGGGAGATGAGTGCAGCCCTGCTCTGGCCTTAAGTTGAAGTGCTTAGTCTTAGGACAGGTAACAAGGGCCTGCGGGACTAGAGTTCAGTGGGAAGTGAGTGGTGGGACAGGCAAATAGGGCTCTGGTGTAAGGCTTTGCAGGTCCGAGGGAAGAATTGGGATTTTATTTCAACTGTATTCAAAGTCCCTAGGATATGTTAAGCAGGGGATGAGCTAATCCAAGTCATCTCTGGTTAAACGCCTGAAACCAGTCAGGAAAATACTACAAAAAATGCAGGACTACTTCTGAACCTTTAACTTCAGCCACTGGATGGATGGTGGGCCATTTACTGAGATGGAGACGAGTGAGGATGGGTCTGGGGAAAACTGAGAAGTTACCTTCTGAATCTGAAATATTTTAGAGACTTAATAGGCTTCCCCCTGGAGATATCAAGGAGGCAGTAAATGTCTGGATAGGACATTATTTTTCTGTAAAAAACATTTGCTTAACTTAAAGCAAAGCTTCTGAAGCCGATGGTTATTTGTTTAAGTTCCTTGGGGGATTTAAAAGGGACCACTCTCTAGTCCAGAAGCTCGACAGAATCATAAGGAAAGTTTGGTTAATGAAAAAAAAAAGACTTTTTTTTAACCTAAAACAATAAAGTAAGAATTTTTTAGGGAATTAGTGCCCATTTATTTCTCTTAAATATTGTTTATTTTATAAACTATAATGAATCAACACTATTCAAATTACACAATATCTCTGGACTATTGTAAAGGAGATTAAATAGAACTTTCTTATTTCTTAGTACATCTCAAACAAGATCTTAAATAAGTCATAAAATCAAGACTAATAAGCCATTTTCAGATGGCTGTACAAGTTATTAATCATTTTATTAACCATATAAAAATAGTAACTGTCAAATCATAGAACAGAACACAATCTGAACTATAAAAAAGAATATATGTGTCTCACCTATTTTTGTTTTTTTCTTTGCAGATTGTGTATTTTAGTTCTCTGTCTCCATATGTGATACTTATATGTTTCCTAGTCAGATCACTCTTTCTAGAAGGTTCAATTTATGGCATCCGCCACATGTTTACCCCTCAGGTATGTACTTTGTTTCTATTTAAGGCTTATGATCTTGAAATCATTATATTTGTTGTTAAAATTTTCCCACAGTTTGATTCCAGAGATAATTGTCCTAACATATATACATTAGGCTTTCAAAGTATAGCTGTTATGTTATCTAGCCTAGATAAACCAGAGCTTTTATATGTCTTTAATTATCTCTATCTAGTTCCAATTTTAAATGTCCCATTTTAGTTCTAGATTAAGGCTGTCACTATTGAAACTTTAACAATTTCTCTGTTATATTAAATTGACTTCCAATTTTTATACTTGTAAATTTTAGAACTTTTCAGTCTTTATTTTTCTCCTTCTATTTCAGTGGGTTCTTAACATTTTGTGTCATGGATCCCTTTTAAAAAGACAATAATAGGAACTTCTTACCAGAGAACATATTCATTTTCTTATTGTGTCAGGAGGTGGACAAAAGATATAAAATCCATGGACCCAGGTTAAATCCCTTCTCAGAGAAAATCAATCTTTTTTTGTTTTGAAATTTTGTACTTTCTAAAATAATATTTACTTGGTGAGTTTGAGAAGTTCTGTAACTTTTGTAAATAAATGTACATTTTACGAAAATTCTCATTTGATTTCATAAAAGGCTCAGAACTTCAGTATGCTCTGTCATTCAGTTTAGTGCTGAACTCAGTGCTGGGCACACTGAACACGCACAACAATCTTTGTGGACCAGGTATTTTGATTTGACAGGAAAGAAAACCAAGTTTTGAGATGTATATTTATTTGGTTAGTCATGAAATGAACTTATACCTCACTACTACTTTGCTAATACTATTTAAGGCAGACAATTTCAAATTTGGGTCGGCAACTGGAAGTTACTTGAAGAATGATCATCTTGTGAGACTTGGGCAGAAGATATTAGCTTCCCAAGAATTATTTGTCACTGCTGGTAGCTGCTTTGATACTGTGTACAAAGGGCTGTGTTTTTTAGGTATCTGGTTCTAACTTGGTATTCATTCTCTAGTAGCAAAAATATTGACATTGGTGTCTGGTGTTTTTGAGTGGTTCATAAGACCTGTTTAACATTTATCATTGTTGGGACACTTCACTGAGTAACTAGTTATGATTCATCAGTTTTAGCTACATTATAATGCAAATCACCTTCAAATGGGACATAACTTAGTGACCAACATTATTTATAATATTAAAAAAGAAAAGTGTTTTAAGTTTAAAACAACTAACTAGCTTTGGTATGACTTTCTGGCATACCACCTTTTTCTAAGTTGGCAATTGCTTGAGACATAGTTCTCAATATTTGATTCAAATAGATATTTTGGAATTTAAACCCTTTGTTATAGCACTTTTTGCATGGTCCCTATATTCAAATCTGAAGCATTATTAACATTCTAAACCAGGTCTACAGATCACTTAAAATATAGTTAATTCTTTATTCAGCTCACTTTTCATTGACTGTAGATAAGATTCTGTGTTAGTTCACTATACGGTGTGATAGTTGATATAATAACAATAAGAAGGTGTTAATTACTTTTAATTTACATTGCTAAGTACCTAAACACATGAAATATTCCCTAAACTGTGAATGGAGATTTAGAAGTATAGCAATCTGAATAATGTCCTTAGTAAATAAGTGCTTTCTGCCACCTAGTGGGTGAAGTGGAGATAAGCAGTTGATTGTAGTAGTAGATTAACACAGAATTAGTTAAGATAACAATGGTCAATAAACAATATGCCTATCTCAGTTAATTATACATACATTATAAGTATAATAATTATTATGCTATGAAAAAGTCATACATTTCAATAATAGCTAAATGAATTGAGCAATAATTCTAATATTTGAGAGAACCATGGATTTTGTCATCTCTGAGTGTGTTCACATTTCTGTTCTACCCCAGAACTGCTGTGCAATCTTAGGCAGGTTCCTTAACCTTTCAAAGATGTAGATAATAGCAGCAACAATTTCATGGATTATTGTTTATATATATATATTGCTCATCAATGTGCCTGCCACTGTAGTCTATATATTTTAGCAGTTTTGAACAGTGAGAGTGTGGTAGGCAATGTGGCAAGTTGTGTCTTATTACTCCCATGATTCAGCGGGGGAAGCAGAAACAGAAAGGACTGGCCACTTACCCTAGGGGGCACTATTTAGACTATTTGGATTATTAAGTGGCAGAATCAGTATCTGAAACTGTCTGTGGATTTCATGTTCTTACCTGTATTTGGCATTGCTCCCATGAAAGGTAGTTTCATCACAATTGTAAAAAAAAAGAAAAAAAGACAAAATGCCAGTTAAAAACACTACTGTTACTGAAATCCAACTTAACTATTTATTGTGGTCTTTGACACATATACCTAATATTAGTTGTTCCATTTGAAAGGTTTGATAATTATTTAAGAAGTAAAGCAGAGTTACTTGAAATACATGTTCAACACAGATTCAGAACTTTAGAACTTTGGATCTGAAACGGTCTTAGATATGATAGGAGGTGTGGGCAAAAGTAGGTTTAATTTACCAGCCATCATTACTTAAAAGGTAAATGATAAATAGGGATCTGAAATAATAGCAATAATACTAATAAGACAAGTAAATAATACAATAATGATAAATAATGACACAAGATTAAACTCTGTTTTGCGTACTCACAACTGTGAGTCTACTTTTGCCCACCCCTGTAGGTGCATTTCTCTAATTATGAAAAAGAAGGCTTTCAGGAAAGTCTATTTGAATGAATGAATAATATATGAATGAACACATATGTGGATATGCACAATACAAATAGTTTAATTCTACCATACTCATGATTAATATCTGCTTTGACTATTAGACTTCCACCAGAAAACACAAAACAGTGTTTTAGTTAAGTAATTATTTAACTTTTACTGATAATTGATTTATTTTGCTTTGGAAAGAAAACAAAGACATAAATAGGAAGTAATTGAAGATAGTTCACTTCTCTTTTAAATAGTCCTTTGATGATTTGTCTTAAGGTATTTAAAAATTCCCATGTAGATAGAAAATCTCTATGTACGTAACATTTCCCTCTGTAAGCTTGATTGTCTACAGTATTTCTTGTTCATATTCCTTGTTTCATTTTCAAATGAAAAAACTATTATTTCTAATTAAGAACAGATTATCCCCCTGATTTAAATATGATGATGATATATTTCATCAATACAACTAATTCCATGTAGATTATTCTGAACTGTTACTTTGAAGCTGATTTCTGTTATGGTTCATTTTAAACAGCTTGAAAAAATGCTGGAACCCCAGGCCTGGAAAGAAGCGGCTACTCAGGTGTTCTTTGCCCTCGATCTGGGATTTGGTGGTGTCATCGCCTTTTCAAGTTACAACAAGAGAGACAACAACTGCCAGTTTGATGCTGTGCTGGTGCCCTTAGTCAATTTTTTTACTTCTATCTTGGCCACGTTGGTGGTGTTTGCAGTTCTGGGCTTCAAAGCAAACGTCATAAATAAGAAATGCATTGCAGAGTATGAGTATTAATTTCCTTTAGCATTTGATGGCAGAATTATATAGAAATTAACCCCCCCAAACTCTTACGTGTTCATTAACATGTTGTTCTGTTTTTCAGAAATGCTATAATGATTGAAACATTTTTGAAAATGGGCAACATTTCTCAGGCCATTATTCCCCCTCACATCAAGTTTTCAGCTATTACCGCAGAAGCTTATCACGAAGTTTATGACATCATTAAAAGAGTGAAAGGGGAGGAGTTTCCTGCTCTTGATCTTCGTTCCTGTAAAGTTGAAGATGAGCTAAATAAAGTTAGTAGCTATGTTTAAGCAATAAAATAGGTATTATTCAGTTAAAAGATTCATTCTCCAGAAGACATTTTTGGTTAGGAAAATGACTGTTACAGTTTTAAAATTCACATTCTTTATTTCAGAGGACAGCTTTCTTAAATCATTAAAGGTTTCCTTTACTTTATATTTTTAAATTTCTTTATTGATTAAGTTATTACATGTGTCCTTATCCCCACATTACCCCCTCATCCCCACAACTCATGCCCTCACCCCCCTGTTGTCTGTGTCCATTGGTTAGGCCTATGCTTGCATATAAGTCCTTTAGTTGATCTCTCCTCCTTACCCTCACCTTCCCCTACCTTCTCTCTGAGGTTTGAGGGTCTGATCGATGTTGCTCTGTCTCTGGATCTGTTTTTGTTCATCGGTTTATGTTGTTCATTATATTCCATAAATGAGTGAGATCATGTGATATTTATCTTTCTCTGACTGGCTTATTTCACTTAGCATAATGCTCTCCAGTTCCATCCATGCTGTTGCAAATGGTAAGAACTCCTTTTTTACCACAGCGTAGTATTCCATTGTGTATATGAACCACTGTTTTTGAATCCACTCATCTGCTGATGGGCACTTAGGCTGTTTCCAAATCTTAACTATGGTGAATTGTGACGCTATGAACATAGGGGTGCATATATCCTTTCTGATTGGTGTTTCTGTTTTCTTGGGATATAGTCCTAGCAGTGGGATCACGGTGTCAAATGGGAGTTCCATTTTTAGTTTTTTGAGGAAACTCCATACTGTTCTCCACAGTGGCTGCACCAGGGGAGTCAAGACAGTTTCTTCAATAAATGCTGTTAGGAAAATTAGATATGCAAAAAAATGAAACTAGATCACCAACTTACATCACATACAAGAATAAACTCAAAATTGATAAAAGACTTAAATGTAAGTTGGGGAACCATAAACATCCTAGAAGAATCCATAGGCAGCAAAATAGCAGACATCTCTCATAGCAATATGTTTGCAGATACATCCCCTAGGGCAATGGAAACTAAAGAGAAAATAAACAAATGGGACTACATCAAAATAAAAAGCTTTTGCACAGCAAAAGAAACCATCAACAAAACAATAGAAAAGCCCACTGCATGGGAGAACATATTTGCCAATGCTATCACCGGTAAGGGTGTAATCTCCAACATTTATAGGGAACTCATACAACTTAACAAAAGGTTTCCTTTACTTTTAAAAGCAATTTCATTGATTAATCCACAGTAATTTAAAATATGAATATAAATGAAGTGATTTTCATTATATAAAATCAAATCAGTCTGATACCTTTCCTGGTATAATATTTAATATAAAAATTGTATCATGATTATCACATATTGCATGACTATTTTGATACATTAATAATTTTTGGCCATTTTAATAATTGTGTTCAACAAGTTATGGTTAAATTCTTTTTCTTAACCAGTATAATGTATTTTAATAAATATAAAATAGGTGAACACTAATATTCTTGTATCGCTTACCACCTTTTCCCTGTATTGTCAAAAATAAAATGTCATAGAGAAATTAGCCATTAATCACTTGATTTAAGATACTTGAGACTAAACATAAAGTATCATGTGCAGCATGATCTCACTCATACGTGGAATCTAAATAACAAAATAAACTGAACGAAGTGGATCCAGAGACATAGAAGCATGGAACAGAGTGCAGAATCTGGAAGGGAAGGTAGGGGAGGGTGGATGACAGAGTGAAGGGCACTCATGGCTGCGGGGTCAGGGCCTCCTGTGGCATGATTATGTCGCTTCCTGATCCCATGCAGGCCTCTCTCTCTCACAGAGCATGCAGCTTTGGGGGGGAGGGCTACTATGGTCCTTGTTCCCCTGTGCCCTGCTGACATGAGGTCTCAGGCTTGATCTGACCCACCCTTTCAAATCCCCTATTCACTCCTAGTGATTTTCTGCTAGGACCCTGCTTCCAATCTTCCTTGAGCCAGGCATCCAAGGGCTGGCATGGGGGGAACTGTTACAGAGGTGGTTAGTCAGATGTACATGTCAGGATAGGTCTGAACATAAAAAAAAAGAATCATGTGCAGATAATTATGGATAAAACCATATATGTGTGTATATATATGTATATATATATACACACACACACAAAAACATATATATATATATATATATATATACATGGTCTTTCTTGTCTACAAAGTGTGTCTGACCAATTGGTCTACCAAATGGTGGACCAGTTGCTATGATGCGTACTGACCACCAGCAGGCAGACGCTCCAACCCGTAAGGTTAGCTTGCTGATGGGGTCCAGCTGATCAGGACTGGGTAAGAAGGGCCGGACACGCCCTGGAGCAGCTGTGGGCAAACTACGGCTGGCGGGCTGGATCCGGCCTGTTTGAAATGAATAAAACTAAAAAAAAAAAAAAGACCGTACCCTTTTATGTAATGATGTTTACTTTGAATTTATATTAGTTCACACAAACACTCCATCCATGCTTTTGTTCCATCCCTCCGGTCCAGTTTAAGAACCCATTGTGGCCCTCGAGTCAAAAAGTTTGCCCACCCCTGCCCTGGGGTCTTCCTGTGTTCCTCCCCAGCTGCCCGGCTCCCATTGGCCCGGATTGAGACTGGGCAAGAAAGACCCAATTGGCCCCAATCGCTGGCCAGGCTGAGGGACCCCACACATGCACGAGTTTGTGCACCTGGCCTTTAGTCATTAATATAAAAATCTTGAATCCTGTAAGGAAAGACAATCTTACCCTTTAAAGGTGTTTTGTTGTTTTTAAATTCTGGTTTATTTGTTTTCTTTATGAGATAACACAATCAACTTGTTAGTTGAAAGGCACAGTTTCATAGGAGACAATGTGATTCTGCATGTTTATTTCCAGTCTCTCAAGGCATTATTCAGAGTTTCTCTTCTTTGTAACTGAGGTATGTAGCCATCACTTAAAATTGCTCTGTATTCATGTTGTTAATCTGTCTATCTTACAGGAGGTTCAGGGAATTGGTTTAGCTTTCATTGCCTTTACAGAAGCGATGACACATTTCCCTCTGGCTCCCTTATGGTCAGTGTTGTTCTTCCTCATGCTGATAAATCTAGGCCTCAGCAGCATGTTTGGATTAATTGAAGGGATCATCACGCCTGTGGTGGACAGTTTCAAAGTGAGCAAAGAATTGGTTACTGGTGAGTTTTTATGTACTTGACTTTCCATTGACTGATACAGGCCATTTTACTCTTGGTGTTGTTTGGGGTTTTATTAATGTCTATTTGTAAATATGTATTGCTAATATTTGTTATTTTTTTTATATGACTGTATAATCATATAACTATGTAATGTATAATTGCAAATGATAGACTTAATACATCGTACTATTGGTGATTATTTTTACATTGCTCTTAATTAATAGTAATGTCATCATGAATTACTGTCACTAGAATAAAGTCATAGATTGTTCATGTATTAATTTATATACAAGCAAATAATTAACTATAGTAAGGTGGCTCAGACCTCAAAATCCTTTCCCAAATTTGTTAAAATTGATAAATCTAAATTTCTAGTGTAAAAGGAGTTGTGGTCTACTAGTAGTTCTTAGTTCTAGTATGAAAGCAAATAAAACAACTTATCATTATCGATGCTTGTTAATAAGCCAATCTGCAAGCACTTAGTAAAGTGCCAGTTTTGAACTGCATTTAAAGGATATAAAAGATATGAGAAATTATAACAGAGAAACAAAGATATAGGCAAGCCCCTTCTCCAAAAAATAAACAAACAATTGTATTGTTAATTAAAAGCAATCTGGGTAGATAAAAGACTTGTAGCATGTAATATACTTATAGATAGCATAATAGAGACTTTATATGTCATACAAATTAAGAAGAAACAAAAGTCATCTAAGTATATACTTGAACTGACGATGAAAGAGGTGGAAGTTGAATTTGAAAGAGGAGAGGTCTTCTCACAGGTCAGAGGATGTAGCACATGTAGAGCTAAGGAGAACAGTGAGGAAGCCAACCAGACCAGCGTGCAAGAACAGTGTTGGGAAGTGATGCAAAAATAAATTGGCTAAAAAACATGTAGGTGATCTTGAATGCTGGGCAGTGGTGCACAAGCTCCCTGAGGCTCTGTGTTTAGCTCTGAAAGATTTTAGTAATATTTTATGTGTAAACTAGAGGCCCAGTACACAAAAATTTGTGCACTCAGGGGGGAGGGGGGAGGGGGTCCCTCAGCCCGGCCTGTGCCCTCTCACAGTCTGGGATCCCTCGGGAGATAACAACCTGCTGGCTTAGGCCTGCTCCCAGGTGGCAGAGGGCAGGGCCAATCCCTAGGTGCAGCTCGTGGTCTGGCTCACAGCCAATTGGGGAGTTGGGGTGCCACCCCCTGTCATACACAGAAAAGCACAGATTGGGAGGTTGCGATGCCACCCCGTCACGCACAGAGCAGGGCCGATCAGGGGGTTGGGGCGCTGCCCCCTATCACGCACAGAGCAGGGCCCATCAAGGGGGTTGGGGCTTTTTACTCTGTCACACACAGAGCAGGGCCCATCAAGGGGGTTGGGGCTTTGTACTCTGTCACACACAGAGCAGGGCCGATCAGTGGGTTGAGTA
>NW_006299245.1:5733602-5734530 GCF_000327345.1 Myotis davidii | reverse complement strand
CCTCCTTCACTGAAGCAAGCAAGCCTCATGTTCGCTTCAAGCTGCCTGGCTGCCGGCCACCATCTTGGCTGGTAGTTAATTTGCATATCTCCCTGATTAGCCAATGGGAAGGGTAGTGGAGGTATGGCTAATTACCGTGTTTCTCTTTTATTAGATAAGATAAGTCTCAAATATACACCTTTACCACTTACTGCTCTAAGTGTGTGTGTGTGCTTGTAAAGCAATTTAAGCAGTTTCTTAAATATTGATACTAAATATCTTCCACTCAGCTGAACAAAAATGAGAAACTTCTTTTTCTTTATCGAAAGGCAGTTTCTACTTCTTCAGTTTCTATTCCATTTAAGGCTATCGATATTCTGCCTGATGTGCAGGCTAAATAACAGCCATCTTTGCTGCTTTCCTCGTCTTTGTCTCATATCCAAAGCCCATGAGGTAAGAGGGCTAGCAAATTCAGGAGAAAGCAACAGTGTAGAGGAAAGAACACACATGGTAGTGTCTGCTGCCTACTGGGAGACCTATTAGGGCAGAGCAAAGGGAATGTACTCTCTTCCCCCATTACCCGTCTTTGGGATCATACCTATATTCAAGTTATATTTGACCCTGATAAAGTGATCCTCCATCAACTTTGCCAGATGTGTTTTTGTCTTCTCTAGTGGAATAGTGAGATTATATAAGTGAATCCCCCATTATCTTTTCATTTCACATCTCCAGCAAAACTCTGTCTGTACCACCTAGAATTCACTTTCTTCACGTTTGCCTTATACTATGGTGTAATTAGGAGACAGTGAAAGTGGCACAGACTATGGTCCATATTCAAGCTCTGCTACTTCCATCCTGAGACTTTTCAGTACAATATACTGTGACAAGCATTTAAACATTTCAATATATGATAGATTCCAAGTATAGTACATGCTACTTCTCATTCTAC
>NW_006299245.1:5693367-5729558 GCF_000327345.1 Myotis davidii | reverse complement strand
TATATATATGTAATTTGTTTATGTATGGTGCTGCTCATAATCCTAGCATAGTGCTTCAGAGATGGCCTAATATGACCCATACCTGTTGACACTGTTGGAAACCTCATCTTCAAACCCAGGGATTTCTGTGTTCTCGCCTTCTTTTGCTTTTGCTCACTTCTGTTAAAAGGTGGTTGGCAACTAGAACACAGTGATATTTTATTTTTGACGGTTTCTCTACTAATGTGCATGAGAGAATAAAAAGTCAAACAAAACTATGGTAATATTATATGGATTCCAGAAGTTTCTCTAAGTTTTTATATTAATGGTCAGAAGTTTCTGTATCTTTTTCAGATTCTACTGCAGAAATTTCTTTTAGGTGGTTCTTCTTAGTTGGATAATCAGATTGCCCAACCCTGTTATAATTGTACTAGAGGCCTGGTGCACGAAATCTGTGCGGGGAGGTAGGGCACGGTTGTCCCTCAGCCTGGCCTGCACCCTTTCCTATCTGGGACCCCTCGGGGGATGTCCAACTGTTGGTTTAGGCCCGATCTCTCTCATAATCTGGTACCGCTGGCTCCTAACCACTCGCCTGCCTGCCAACCTGATCGTCCCCTAACCACTCCGCTGCTGGCTTGATCGACGCCTAACTGCTCCCTTGCTGGCCTGATTGCCCAAAACTGCCTTCCTCTGCCATGATCCACCTCCTCCACGTGAGGCGACAGAGACACTGGGACCGGCATCCTCCATGCCGCATGGAGCTGCGGGACCCCCAGGCCTCACCGTGCAGAGCAGCTGCCTGGTCCCATCTCTGCTGTGCGCATGGCCATCTTGTGATGCCATCTTGTGGTGGCCATCTTGTGCCAATGTGAGGGCGTGACAACCACCTAGGCCAGTGATGGCAAACCTTTTGAGGTCGGTGTGTCAGCATTTTGAAAAACCTTAATTCTGGTGCTGTGTTACATATAGAAATTTTTTGATATTTGCAACCATAGTAAAACAAAGATTTATAGCCATAACTGATTTGGCTCAGTGGAGAGAGCGTCGGCCTGCAGACTGAAGGGTCCTGGGTTTGATTCCAGTCAAGGGCATGTATCTTGGTTGCGGGCACATCCTCAGTGGGGGGTGTGCAGGAGGCAGCTGATCGATGTTTCTCTCTCATCGATGTTTCTAACTCTTTATTCCTCTCCCTTCCTCTCTGTAAAAAAATCAATAAAATATATTTAAAAAACACAAAGATTTATAATGTGATATTTATTTTATATATTTAAAGGCCATTTAACAAAGAAAAATCAACCAAAAAATGAGTTTGACACGCGTGTCATAGGTTCGCTATCACTGACCTAGGCTATTATTAGTATAGATTCCCAACTAATCTGTTAAGCAATATCAAAATATAGATTTGGGTTGGTGCTAAGGCAAGGCCTGCTAAGTTTTTTTAGTTATGCTTTAAAAATAACCAGACTTCAGTCAAATATAAAACTATGTATTTTATCACAATTTTATTATAAGCTGCATTACTCTCATTATTAATGCAGAAATTCAGAGCTTCCAAAACTATAAAATGCTATTAAAAGTAGGAATGACAACTCAGTCGACGTGGCTCAATGGTTGAATTCCCGGTCAGGGCACATGCCCGGGTTGTTGGCTTGATCCCCAGTTTGGGGTGTACAGGAGACAGCCGATCAATGATTCTCTGTCATCATTGATGTTTCTATCTCCCTCTCCCTCTCCCTCCTCTCTGAAATCAATAAAAACATATTTTAAAAATACATAAGAATGACCTATGAAAATTTTCTGCTGGAAAAGGTCATTTTGCTCTTAATAAAGGGAAGAAAGGCATGGGGATTTATACTTTAAAAATCTTCACAGTTTTACCTCATTTATTATTTGTGTTCGGTAAGTAAGTTTGCACAGACTAGGGGAGATGGTTGTATTACTCTCTAACAATGAATTTATATTAAATGTGTGCTAAATCTCAGTAACTACTACCACCATGTAATGTTCCACAATATTAAGAAAGGTATTGCCTGTGCATATTTTTGACAAGTTATAAAAGTGAAAACAAAATTATACTTTGAATATAGTAATTATAATGCAGCTTAAAATACTTGATTCTGAATCAGGGCTTAATTTTTCATTTATTCCTTTTGTCCAGTTATCTGTTGTCTTCTGGCATTTTGTATTGGTCTGATATTTGTGCAACGCTCTGGAAATTACTTTGTTACAATGTTTGATGATTACTCTTCTACACTGCCGCTTCTAATTGTAGTCATTTTTGAGAATATTGCTGTATCCTTTGTCTATGGCACAGATAAGTAAGTATATTTTCATTTCTATTTTGGAAACACCAATTGACATTATCTATTTAATTTAGAAGGGGAGAAGAATGATTAGAGGGGAAAATACCACAAACAAAATCTTTTGAAGGCTCTTCTTTATTTAGCAATTTTAATAAAGTATATTCACCTATTAAGTAATTAGATCGAATTGTGTAGATGGTAATATAGTCTAGGATCCTGGAGCTTTGATTTAATACTGGTTGTCAAGTAGAAACATCCAAGATCTAGTGGCTATTTTCCACAAACCTTATTGTTTTGAGTTATTGTTATCTATGTTTTATAGATGAGAAAACTCAGGCTCAGTGAGATACCAAGTGACTTGCTCATCGAACCTGCCCAGAGACAGACCTGGGACTCATAGTCATTTCTGCTTAACTCCCAGCCTATGCTCCTAATGACTTTGCTGACCTGTTTCATGAGAGGAATTTCATTTTTTATGCTACATAATGCCTTGTGTAACAGGCCAATTTTGGGACACCATATATATACTGCTCTGAGATATATATGGCATTTGATAGACACAAACTTCATATTTATATGGAGTCATTATTTGAATTCACTGGATGCCTTTAACCTCTGAATTATATACCTGCTTGATGTGAGAGGTGTATATACTTGCTGTGAGATGAAGCATGGGAGTTATCGCAGAAGAAAAATGTTCCTGGACGCATTTTTGGCAAAATATTGTCCTTTTTTTTTTTTAAGGTTCTGTCTTTAGTGAACATGTATAGACTAAAACAATAAGATCATCAAGCTTATTAGAGGTCTGTGTAAAGTAGGAATGTGTGTTGAATGAAGACCAGAGCCCTCTTACATGTCACAGAGAGGAACATATTGACATTGAATAAGCTTTGTGAGAATGTTTTTATTACTGTCAAAAGCTCCAGGTAGGGGAACTTCCATTTTGTAGTCATGTCCTAGATAGCAATAGTAGCAATGGCTGTCTGTCATGCACTGATTCTTAAACTTCATAAACATACTCTGTGGTAACTAATAGCATCCATGTCACATGGAGAATGTGCCCGCCTGTACAGGACTTACTATATTAGTTGTAGAGCCAGGACTTTCACTCTGACTTTAATTTCAAAACTAGCCATCTGGACAGTCTATCAAGCTCCCCACAAGTTCTAACCTGCATTGTGCTGAAATTTGATAAAGTCTTGCTGATGTTGGGTTCATAGAGTAGGAAGTCATCAGTAGAAGGAGACGTTTCAGTAGTGGGCTAAAGAGTGCTTTACCTAAATAAAAATCATGGTATGCATTTAACTGGTTCCATTTTATTTTATATGATCTTAATTTATGTCATCTTCCAGTGTAACTTTTTGATAAGTATCAAATGTCATATGGTATCATGTCTAATTCCCTGTCAAATCATTGGTCTAATGCACGTTCACAAGGTAATACATAAAATTGAGAAATAATTGCCTTCTTTTTATTTAGATTTATGGAAGACCTAAGAGATATGATGGGCTTTGCTCCTTACAGATATTTCTACTATTTGTGGAAATATATTACTCCTCTAGTGCTATTATCCCTGCTAATAATTTCTATTGTGAATATGATATTAAGTCCTCCTGGCTATGATGCATGGAATAAAGACAAGGTAAAATACAAAATAAGGAAGTTTTTACCTTTTGCTTTCTTCACAGTACATTTTACTATTTAATGACTGGTGTTGCTTTTATGCAAAAATCTTGAGATTTATTTTTTGTTCATTCTCAAACATGTATGATTTTTTTTATACATTGTAGATTTTTATACATTGTAGATTACATCAAATACTAATTTGGTTCTCATTAAAGTAGCTTTATTCATATCACCACATAGATGAACCAATAATTATTCAGCCTTTAACTAGAAAACATATTGCTCAAACCACCAGGAATATTTCCCCTTACAAATGTATTAAATCATACCCCAGATACAATTTTCTGATGAAAGGATGCATCAACCATATAGATACGATGTAAACAACTGTCAAAGTAATATTTTGTTGTAACTATTTTATATTAGCAATGACTATTTCAGTTCTGTCGTCAGGCTGCATTACCCATATCATAATGCAACCATTATGTATACTTGGGATGTTATAAAGTTAGAGTGCTTATTTTTCAGAAGTATTTCTGACCTTTATTCTATGGTTAATAATTCTATATAATAACAACTGAATTCGTGACAAGGCATAAACAAGTCTGTTATCCCTCACCAAAACCTCAGAAATGTGATAAAATTTAGATTTCAGAAAGTCAATATGGCATATGTAACAGGTAACAAACTACCTCCTACATGTCACAATTGAAAGCATTGCTGATTATTATTTCTTGGGTGCTATGGGTGAGCTGGATGAGTCTTCTTTTGGTCTTGCCTGAGCTAACTCATGCAGATGATTAAACTTGAAGAGCCAGAGTCTCTCTGTAATTTTTTATTCTTGGCTTCCTCCAACTAATATGACTTATGGCAGCGTTCTATGAAACGAGCAGAGATTGCAAGGCCTTTAAAGTCTAACCTTGAAGTTGCTTAATGTCACTTCCAAGCCATTCTATTGGACATAGTAAGTCACAAGAACGGGTCGAATTCTTTGCTTACAAACCTGAGACAAATATAATATTTTTTTTCCATACTTGCAGGGAAAATCGATTATTAATACATATTTTGGTGTTAACAGGCATCTAAGGAATTTCTGAGATATCCAACGTGGGCAATGGTTATCTGTATATCTCTGGTAGTCCTAGCACTACTCCCCATCCCGGCTGTCTTCATCATCCGGTGCTTCAACCTTATGGAAAATAGTTCCGGTAATTTAGCCTCCGTGGCCTATAAGAGAGGAAGGGTACTGAAGGAGCCTGTAAACTTAGAGGGAGATGATGCAAGCCTCATTCATGAAAATTCAAGCGAAATGTCATCTCCACATTTGGGTAAAAATATTTATCGGAAACAGAGTGGATCACCGGCGTTGGACACTGCTCCCAACGGGCGATATGGAATAGGGTATTTGATGGCAGATGTGGCAGATATGCCAGATCTGCCCGAATCTGACTTGTAGCTGGGGGCGGGGCTGTTGGATCAGTGGGGTTTATTTTGGTGAATTGCTATCACTGAACATTGTCTTCATGAAGAGAGAAGCTTTAGGCTTCACTTCTCAGAGGGCGATCTCAGGTGTCCCATGGCTGTGCTCTATAACACTAACAGTGGATGTAAGTTCAGCTGGTGTGTTCCTTTGGATTCTCCAGTTCACATTCGCACAGGAAGAGTGGCAGACCAAGGTTACAGGGACTGAGATTCATGTTGGTCAGAATTTTTAAAAAGACTTTTGGTGATTTTTTCAAGCATTTCTTTCTCTACAAAAACAGGTGTTACCTCAGTTTCTAATAATTTCTGGATGTAATGGCATTTGCAATTCAAAAAATGGTGGTCGCACTTTAAAATGCAGAAGTTTGCCTTTAGGGTAACTCCCAGCATTACAATGAACAGTTCTGTAAGTTGGTGCCTGTCAGCACATTCCTGTGACTGTTTTGTGTAGATAGGCTGTACTTATTTTGGTTGCATTGATACCTTGTCAGGCAATTAGTTGAAGAAAACTGCAAAATATTTTCTTATGTGATTGCTGTAAGTGCAATAGTATCAAGGAATAAGAAGGCACTGATGTGGGGATGAAAGGTTATATTCAGGATCATGCGTATGATGGTTATATATTTTGTGTGAAGTATGTGTGAAAATGACATAAGTGTGAGTCACTTAGCACTCTCAAGAATTATGCAGATTCTGCATTTTTCTATGCCGTGTGCCTAAAAAACCTACTTGATGTTTATTGTGTATTCAATATTACTCATAGTATATTTATACAATATACTTGCAATGTATATAGATGTATATTAGTATTCTAAGTACTGATTTGAAAACTTGAAGCAAGATGGCATTTTATTTCATATCTTTCTGTTTTGCTTCTGTTTTAAGCAAATATGAATCCTTTTTTAAGTGATTGTTAAAATTGTATGGCATTACATTTTAAGCTACAAATAAAATTTAAAAATGATATTTGTTTTTCACATTGATTTTTCTTGTATCACTTGAACTGGATTACTTTGCATTTCAGTCAGCACTTAGGAATTTCATCATAATTAGCCATCATATTTCAAGTAGGATCAATATATGATTAACAGAGTTACCACTACTTTGGAGACAACAGCAACGTAGAGTATTACGGTGAAATGGTGTTTTGATGTGGTCCCACAATTCTTGAAAAAAATACTTGTAGTCTCCCAGGAAACCACATGTACAGTTGGCAGCTTGCTGGTCAGTATTGTCTCAGAAGTATAAAAAATTATGGTGATTTTTATGAAACTGTTGTATATATGAAATTAGATGAAGCAGGAGAACTCCACTGAGTACTATCTCATTAAAAGGCTTTTATTTATAACTATAAAAATATATTAGTTGTATTTTTTAAATGATGGATAAAGCAGCAAAAAATGGGAGATAGTACCGCATCATATCCATTGATTTCTTTTTGCCAAATATTCTTGGTCTGCTATAGGCATATATTATAGACTGCATCACAGCATTTAAAATAGAATTCCACTGGTGATTAAAATTTTTAGTTTTTTGCTTTACATATTCAGTATATTTTGTATCTCTTTAAACATATTTTATAGGTAGGCAATAATGCACATTACACAAATTCAAAAATTACAACAATGCAGTGTGAAGTAATTTCCCCCCTAAAATTTCTCCTAGCCTCCTAGTTCCCATCTTTGAAGGCAGCTCCCATTGTCAGTTTACTATTGATCCTTGTGGAAATGTTCTATAAACACACATTATATAATTGACAGCATTTAGCATTCTTTCTTCGGAATCTTATTTATGTCTATGAATAACTTATTTTGGACAGTGTTTCATATGAAGGCACATAGATCTGCTTCATTATTTTAGAAGTTGAAATAATATACACTTTATATATCTTTTGTGCTGAAGCAATATGCTTATAAGCTACCCCAATATTAAAAAAATTATAGCAAATAGTTTATCTGCCAGCCTTTAACTTATCATAATACACTGCCAAATAAGCATCTTTTTTTTTCTCCCCCTCTCATCATATGGCTTTTAATTACAGTTTGGATACTTGCTTTCCACTAGGGAATTAGGTTTCTACCTGTCTACGTTTCTATTCACAGAGTGATAAGAATGTAGGAACCCTAGTTTTGAGAAGGAAGAGAATCTAAACTGTTTCTAATGCCCTCACTGGGCAGATGAGGAGACTGACCACGGAAGTTAAAACTGAATAGACAAGGTCTCTCCTTTTTGTTTATTTTCATTAGTCAGTTCTTCAGCTATCCATTCATTTACTTATTTTCTCATCCTTTCTTTCAGCATCTATTCACCAAGAATCTATCTTATTCTTAGTGGTAAGCCATGCACCACTGTAAATAGAATATGAATTATCTATCTTTTCCCCAGTTTCTCTCCTTCCTCGTGGACACCCCTTCACCACCCTTTCCCAGGTAGTGTAGTATTTAATCAGTGAATGGTAGTATGAATTATTCTCCTCTGCACTCTAAAATTTGAGGCTACTTGTTTTTGTATTACTTTCCACTACTTCTGTAAACTATGGTGTACACTTGCCCCTGAACATAACATAGACAAATATTGTGTATCTTCAAATATAAAGGCAGGCTGGGGAGTGTGCAGGAGGGCTGATAGAGTGTGCAGAGTGGAATATAAGAACAATAGAGAAAAAAATTACTATTATATATTAGAGTGATAATGTGGGAGTCTAACATATTGGTGCAATGAAGTCTTAGGATGTAATTTTATGAAAGCATATTTGCATTTCCATGTGTCTCTGTTTATGTGCATTTTTAGACAGACATTCATTTTTTCATTTAATCTTCAAATGTGTACATGATTGCAGAAAGTTTAAGATCAACATACAGTGTTATTAATTACTAGCGGCCAGGTGCATGAAGTTGTGCATGGGTGGAATCCGGCTGGCCCACCCTAATCGGGGTCGGGGGAAAGGACGTGGGAGGTTGGTGGTTGAACTCCCGGTTGGTCAACTCCTGCCCAAGGGGACAATTTGCATATTAGCCTTTCATTATTTAGGGTAATTATGCTTTTGAGTTACCTGTGCCCTTTCTGTATATTTTAAACATACTGGATTGGAATCCTTTTAGAATTGGATGCAGGACATGAATATTTTTAAAAAAACCACACATATTGTAATGTTAGTTAGGTACCATGGGTATGAAAAAGATAAAAAGAAGTACAAGTAAAATATGAAACGGGTTGTCTTGAAAGAGAAAGAAAACAACAATGTGAAAACTGTGATAACGGTGAACACAATTTGGTGGATAGAGGCTGGAATTTATAACAAACCCTTTGAAAGTAAAATATCTTTCTCCTTTTGATTTTGTTCTGGTCACTGTGTTTCCTGAACAACCCCAAAGAGATTCCTATTTATCTTGATTGACTATGAATAAAATCAATAGCAATCACATGGATTTCCCCCCATACACTTCAGTTGTAAATTGTTTGAACAGTAATGTATTGACAAAAAGGAAAAAACCATAAAACTCTAGAAAACTTGGAAATATTAAAGATAACACTTTCCATAAGCTATCCATTACTGAGCATAGCACATTTTTACCTTTATAACTTAGAACCGAAGTAAAATGCTCCATATGTTATTTTGCCTCAAATGACTGACTCCAAAATTGGCTGATTTGCTTGTTATCCTGATATGCATTCCCACCTAAAACATTGCCTTAAGAATGCTTATCACGTGGCGGTAAAAAGAGAAAAGGTGCTGAGACATTGTCTTGTCCTAAAATCAATGTCTTTTGAATTCTACTAATGTTTTAGCATACCACAGTGATTCCTGGCACCATCATCGAAACACACAGACGTATGTATTACCACACCACCACCACCAAAAACAAAATACCTGATTTATAGGAAGAGCAAGAAATGTGCCATGTGGCGCCTAGACATTGCCATATGTGCCGCCATGTACATAAAAGGAGCCATGCCTGTAGATTAATGGTGATATCTCAGCTGCTATTCTGTTTCCACTGATGGCCTTTTCAGGGCATATTCAGTTGTGTACTAAGGAAGGTAAAGGTTCTTTAGAAGAGGCTGACGTACTTCTAAGAATACAATTTTCTCAGTAAAAAAGAAACACATTAAAAGGGCTGCAAATACATCTCATTTTACTGTTCTTTAAAGGAATGTTATAAAACAAGCAACCAAAAAAAAAAGAAGTAGAACATGGTACCCCAGAGCACCCCAATCTGAAATGAATGAGTAAGCCTTACATTTGTGAGCATGGTAGCAATGATGGCATTCATTTTATCTGTGCATCACAAGCAGCTACCCATATTATTATTCTTTTTAAAATGGATTTTTATTGATTTTGGAGAGAGGAAGGGAGAAGGAGAGAGAGATAGAAACATCAATGACGAGAGAGAATCATCTATCAGCTGCCTCCTGCATGTCCCCTACTGAGAATCAAGCCTGCAAACTGGGCATGTGCCCTGACCAGGAATCAAACCTGACCTCCTGGTTCCTAGGTTGATGCTCAATCACTGAGCACACTGGCTGGACTTGACCCACATTACTAACCAGATACACCAAATTCACAGATGCAGCGGCCTGGCCTATATTCCCTTCTCCAAAGAACTCTCTTTGGTCAGTAATATGTTTTTTTTCCCCTTTCATTTTAAGGTTTGCTTTATTTTAGGTAAATATTTAAATGATCAAATTGGGAGATTTGAGGTCAGTTAGATTAAAACTGGTAGAATTAAACAATGAAGATAGTTTTTCTGAGCAAGAGAGGATCTGGATGGTCCAATCTCTGGGGGGTAAAAGCAAGTAGAAATTTATTGATTGTCTGCTTTCTTAATAGACATTTGGGTAGAATTATTTTAATTAAGCCTTTCTGTAAATAATCCTATAAGAGATTTAATCATCTCAAACTTTTTTTTTTTTTAGATGCTGTATATAGTAATGCAATGTCAATGTAGAATACCAACCAACAGGCCATTTTGATAGGGGAGGGGCATGTAATAGATAAAGAATCACAGTTGTTTTATACTTATTCACATAGAAAAGAGATTTTTCTTACAGACCCTGGGAAACTGAAGGATGTGTCGCCAGCAGGAAATCAGGAATCAGAGACAAGGATATCTCAAAGCCCAGATGAGCCGGACACTAAAAAGAAGATACCTGTTATGCGAGGATCAAGGATAGAACCTACCTGAGAGGAGACAGCGTCCCGGGGCTATCTTTGCAAGGATAATGATAGAAAGAAGGCCCTGGGAACTCCCTAGTTTTAGATTTTTTTTTACCCACCCTCTAACCTTATAGAAGCACTGGCTTGAAATGAAATGTCAAAGCAGTCTTTTCAAAGTATTACACCTGCCGCTCTCTCAGATGGCCAGTCATCTGAATAATAAAAAGCACCACAAAGATTCAACCTTGTCTCTGCTTATTCCACTCTGGTGTGGATGGGTAGCAGGATCCTTTCATGTCCAGTTTCAATTTGAAATACAAACATTTACTTTCACTTTTTTTAGTCAAGTGTGGTCACCAATAAACTGATTCTAGAACTTAGATTCAGTAGAATAAATCTAATTATTTACATAGTATATAATATCATATGGAATTTATTATATAGTTTATTTTCACCTCATAGTCATACCTAATATCCATGCAATATTGAGGGGATTTTTTTCATTCAAAACTTTTTCACTTTGATTTCTCCCCCCACCTCTTCATAAAATATTTATATTCAAACAAATCCCAGTTCAAATGAGTTACCCAAAGAAATCCCATTTCACAAGCTACCTCCTATTGAAGTTTATAGATGGACTACAAAAACAACAGGCTTTTTTGTCATCACTTTGTGGTTAATTTACTTCTTTTCTTTTCAAAACTGCAATAGTCCATATCCTAAACTTAAATTTGTAAAATATTTTAATTTTTCAAATTCAATTTATTTAAATAACACTGTTAGAACTAGTTCTCTATTTTCAGGCAGTCAGTAAGACGCCTCTAGGATGGGGTTGATTGATAGAAAAATCACTTTTTTGGAGCATTTCCGCCATAAAAGTACACTTTCTAATACATACAATGATGACAAGCTCTAGTTTAGAGATTTTTCCTTGATTTTGCCATGAAATGAAAAAACAAACAAAAACTTGACATTTCACAAGCAGTTTGTTTCATGGGAATTCAATTGTTGTATATGATTAAGGCATAAGTATTTTTCATGACGGAATAATTTCAGGTAATGTTAACACCATGAAGGATATTTTTTAAATAGGGAGAGAATAATTTTGCATTAAATGATGCTATTTGTGAGTGAAAAATAATGATGATGATTTGTCAATAGTCTGAAAAAATTTGTCTTTGCATTATTGTTAAGGTAATCAAGTAATTTTATGAGTCTTTTAACACACAAAAAAAGTACTGCCTGTATATCATTAATAAAATAAAAACAAAGCAGTTTTAGTATGTTCAGAGAAAATAGAGAGATAGTTCCAGCAAAAGAGCTTGCTTGTGTGAACCAGACAGAAGGCTGGACTGTGGGGTCTTGCTGCGTTAGCCTTCCCTGATCAGCCAGGCATGGCAACCCTGTCTGCTCTTATTGATTAGCTCTCAAGGCTGATTTGGAGCTTGTGCTGTCAAGCTTTTAGGTTTGTCCAGTTGGTTTCACACAAAGAAAATTCTAGGACCTGTCACCTTAGAATGTAGCCAGCGCTAACAGCAGCCCCATCCTCAAAGGCACCAGGGAACAAGTTGAGAGAGGGTTAATCGCCGAACATAAGCTATGGGAAACCTAGAAAAATGACCCTTACTTGTCCTTCATGTTGTAAGAAGCATGGTATGTCTCAGGTATTATGGATTTGAAAAAATAGAGACTCGGCTGCTGAAAATTATAGTCCAAACTTTTGAAACAGTGAAATGTAATCACTTCATTTAAGAGCTCTAATTTTGAGGCCTGGGCAGCTAGATATAGAGAAATTAGCTATTGCGTCCCTAATTCTTATTAACACCATTTAAGCTGGGTGTTTATCGCATTTACCTGGTTAGCCCTAAACTTAAAGTCAACTTGATTTCCCTTGGCTCTTTCCTCTCTCCTTGCCCACGCGCAGGCCGCAGTGTTCTCTAGCCCTCTTCTGTCCTCTTCGCCTTCTCCTTAATTCACATCTACTAGTCAAGGCATAAATGACTAGTAAAAGTTTTAGGTTTTTAGCTCTACTCCCAGAGAAACTGCCCCATTTGATAGAGAGTACAGTCTCAAATCAGTGCCCCCCTTTAATCCAGAGAGCCCTAGTTGGGGGAGGGGGTGCAGTGGCAGTGGAAAGGGCTTCTGCTCTACTCCATCCCCCTGTATTCAACATAAAGTGGCTTCACTTTTTTCAGTTTCAGGGTTGGGTAATATTTCATTAAAAATGAATCTCAAGTTTACAAAAGGCAATATGCAAACATTTCAATTTTACTTATATGAAACATATATAAAATAAGAACTCTTTGATCCTGAATTTAGATTTATATTTTTTTAACATGAGCTCTGCCATTTATTAGTATGTAACTCTGGACATATAGCAAGCCAATCTGAGCCTCAGTTCCTTATCTGTAAAGTGGATTTACTAATAATATCTACCACGTATAACTATTATGAGAATTAAGGAAGATAAAATGGTCAACACAGTTGCTGGTCCATATTAGGTGGTAATTATATTCAGGCATTCTTCAAATGCAGAAGGTGATCCTCTACAATCTTGGAACTTTCCAAAATACTTAAAAATCAAACCACATATAAGTATTTTCCTATATGTAGGAATAGCTGTGAGATGCCAAGACAAATTAAGCCTCTTAATTTATAAATGGCTAAGGCATTATATACTTCTCTTCCATTCCAAGTACATTTCCTAAGCTAATGCTACTTATAAAATACAGCCAATTAGAGAAGCCAAATATGTTACAGGCTCTAACCAATGAATGCAGAGCTGAAGAAAGAAAATGTAGCCCAAAAGTCAAGAGCCAGAGAGTTAGGCCCAGCCTGCATGGCTCAGTGATTGAGCATCAACCCATGAACTACGAGGTCACTGTTCAATTCCCTGTCAGGGCAATTTAGTTAAATCACCAGTCTGGGGTGTGCAGGAGGCAGCCGATGATCAATGATTCTCTTTCATCATTGATGTTTCTATCTCTCCCTCTCCTTTCATCTCTGAAATCAATAAAAATATATTTTAAAAATAAAAGAGAGAGTTAAGGAAGGAATCAGAAGCAAGAAGCAAATGAAAGAATGAGGTTTGAGGGACCAGAACTTTGTGAATAAAAATACCAAAATCTCCTTCTTATGGGGGCAGAAATGGTTTGTTGTATTGGCTCACAGGAATCAGATCCATGCGGACCCTCTCTGCACTCTGTGAAGATAATATAGCCAAGGTGACAGGTGCATAGATGGAAAGCAGGTTGGATAATATGTGTTGAAAAATTCAGATCTGAGAATCTAGAGAGCATGGGAGGATGTGAGTGACTGGGCTACATGTCTAAATTCTTTTAAAATGCGACAATAAAAAGGAAATAACATACAGCCAAAGGCCAGATTCTGCTAACAGGCTGCCAATTTATAATCACATCACATACAATATCTCATCTGTTCTTACTATCATCATGGAGTCCATATAACATCTTGGGAATGGCATGGCCAGGGAATATTTCTTGATGCACTGTTACTTCAGCAGGCAAATAAGAAGACATGGGCGTTAACTTATGAAATTTTTTGCATACTTAGACAACTGTATTTACCTAAACACATAAACATGTAGACAATTCAGAAAGGGGAAAATATGTAAAAATGTCCTGCAATATATAATGATGGCCTTTTTCATAAGTCAACTGCCTGGCCCTTGGTAAATTCTGGAGTGCTCTGGCATGCTCCTGGTATGAAATCTTAGAGACAGAACAAGGAGGGAGGGTGTATTTGTTTTCTAAGGCTGCCATCACAAAGTACCAAGGACTGGGTGGCTTAACAGAGCAGAAATCTATTCTCTCACAGTTCTGGAGACTAGAAGTCTGAAATCATGCCATGCTCTCTCTGAATGCCCCACACCTTTATCTTAGCTCTGGTGGTATTGGAAAAATGTTGATGTTCCTTGACCTGCAGATGCATCACACCCACCTCTACCTCCTTTGTTACATGGCACTCTCTCTTCACATGCCTACGCCTCTTCTTAGAAGGGTAGCAGTCTTTTGTATTAGGGCCCAGCATGATTCGGTATGCCTTATCTACATTTGATCTGCAAAAACCCTTTTCCAGATAAGGTCACATTCAGAGGTACCAGAGGTTAGGACTTTAACATATATATTTTTTTTTGGGGGGGGGGGGCGGCGGGGAGCACAATTCAACCCACTACAGAGGAGATTGCACCTGTATTCCTTTGTGTTCAACTTTCTTGATGGAATTATAAATTATATATTTTATCATTTTCTTTACTTTCTAGAGGAAAATGCAGATAATTAGAACATTTAAAAGTGTAATTATGGTCTGACTATTTTCTTAAATATCTTTCTAAGGCTCTGCATTTCCCTCAGGATAAAGTCCAAACTGTTTATGATGATAGATTTGGTTTTTCACAATAAGTTTCTGCCTTACCTCTGGCTCATCTCTTCAGCATATTCTACACCACAGCCATGGGCAAGTGCTGAATTTACACTTCTTTGAATCTTAAATTCCTTCTAATTCATTTCTTTGCACATACTGTCCAGATTGATCTCCATTTCTCTCCACCCCTTTCTTTATCTTTAGCTAGAACCAACACATCTTTCAGTTCTCAGTTAGGTGGTATTTCCTTTGTGGGGCTATTTGCCCTGTTGTGCTCTGTTTATACTTGGACCAGCACTCATCCCACTATATTCAAATTCTCTGTTCCCCACATTAGCCAAAGGTTAGATGCTTTGTTTTATTTAGAATTGTACCTTCAGGCCTTAATCGGGCTTGGCACAGAATGGTCATGCACGTTTTGGGGAGAACAAGGGGTAGGAAGAGGAGAGAAGGAGGTATTGAAAAGGGAAGAAGAATTAGAGGAGAATAAAAAAGGCCATGTCAGGTGCCCACACTCTTATTAAGTAGGATCAAACTGATGCATGGTAGCAACCATTGCTGGTAAAAATTGCTCTTTAATATTTTAACCCTGCTGATTTGGCTTCTGTAATTATTTCCTTGCTAAAATAATAGAAAAGTTATTTTGATTTTCTGAACTCATATAAGTTATCCCATTCCATTGAATACTCCATTGATTGTGGTTTTAATGCCCCATTGATTGTGATCTTACTGGTCTTTTGAAACACATTCCTCTGCACCTGGAGGCCAGGACAGCACAATTACTCTAAATGGTCCCAGTGGCTCCAGATAACGTGTTTCCTTTGACTCAGTGGTCCCAAGACCTCAAACTAAAATTAATCTTTGTGGATAACTAACTTTCTCAATCTAAGCTTCTATAACAAACTGCTTTTTGCAAACCAGGTTCCTCATTCCAAACCTCAAGATGTAATCAATATCTTTGTGATATTTAAGATGTTTTGGCCAAGGAGGCACTACGAGATTTGGAGAGCATTTGCCCCCTCATAGTCCCAGCTCGAAATAAATGTGGCTCCTTAATTTGACTTCTTGAGGCGTCCTTGTGTGATTCGCGGGGTACAATACAACAAAACTAGGCTACCAATTCAATTTGTTAAAATGATCTAACAAGAGATGAGCTGACAATATTTGGGTTCCTTTTGGGAGTAATGGATAGATATATCAGATGTTTTTTTATAAATTATCTTGATCATAGAGTACCAGTAGACTTTTGGACTGAGAAACAGGGAAACGGGTATCCTGGGTTCAAATGCCATCTCTGCAACTTAGTATCCAAGTGACTGAGTAATTTATATACTTCTCCATACTTCCTTTTCCTCATCTGTATATTAGGGATGATATAATACCTACCTTATATGATTGATGTGAGAATACTTTAGGGGAATATATGTGGAATGCTTTTTACCTAGAACAATGCATATAAAATAGTGCATGTTATATAGTACTAATTATTATTTCAACAATTTTTTATTCAGCTTTTTTCATATGGATTAACCAGCCATGGTAAGCAGCTATTGTTTGAATATTAAAATGAATATTTTTATCCAGCATAAACTCAACTATTATATTTCAGTTCTTCATGAAATATACTATTCTAACTCTGGTTCAAATTCAAAGAGCACTATCTGAGAAAAAAACTTGTGGAAATTCTATGTTGATTAAAGAGAAAAATTATACAAATAATAAAAATTCTTAAATGCTGTTTTGTACTAAGGAAGTTATCTAACAGAAAATAAAACAATAATTGGACAGAATAGAAGGAATTAAATCATATTTAAAATTTTTTTTTCTCTCCATTTAGAGATGTTTAAAAACCTCTGAGTGTCATACAAGTACCTTCCATAAGAGGGCAGTAGCACATTTCGATAACAATGCAAGGTTTTCAAGTATTTTCATTTACATTATGACTAACTAAAGTGAGAGTAATAATTGGTGTTTTGGATGTTGTATATTTATGTAAAATTTTTGCTTTTATAGCTTAAAGCTGTATGTTTTACACCTTTATTATGATGTAACTTTAAAAGGGAAAATATTTGTATGTAGAAATAAAATCTGTATAAAATATAAAAAGACCAACGTAATTGACTCTTAAAAACAAAAATACAAACAATAATTACAAATCTTGTTTTCTTTAATAAAAGCAACCATAAAGTTAACATAATGTATCTATATTCCAGTAGCAATTCTGAACATTAGTAAAATATTTTGAGAATACTTTTCTCTTGTTAAATATAAGTAGCTAAAATATAGTAGCCAATTTTTCAATCATCGTATTGACACTTATTGTGTGTGTGTATGTTATTAGCGACTGTAGAATGCCAAGAATCATCTTTTGAAAATAAATCATTTGAAAATAAAGAGTACCTCTTTGTAAGAGATAATATAGCAAAATAAATGTATCATACTATTTTATATAATATGCTCACAAGTATGCAATTTTTTTATTGATGTAAACTCATAATGTTTCTTAAGAAAAATCTTCAGGTAGTGTAATGATATTTTTACAATATATGATTATGAGTTTGGGGATACATACATTTTTTTAAGAACTTAAATCTGAGAAATGTAAATGAATTGAACATCATATCAATAATACTACCCAAAATACATTTAATCAACAACTAACATTGTTTTACTATTTTTATGCGAAATAAAGTTCACAGCAAGAATTTGCATTTCTGATGTAAAGTTTACTCTTCACGACATCCATATGAGTTAGCTATCTCAATATTATGAGCCCCTTTTTATACTTGATGATTATAATCTGTTGGCCTAGGTCACAAGCTAGTAAGTGGCAGAGTCACATCTCCAGGAACAGAGATTTTAACCAGTTTATTGATATAAAACGTCAAAATTTCACACACTTGTAAAAACTAGGTGGTTGATCTTATATTTTTACTTTTGACCTGTGTGTCACTGTGTAAAAAAGAGTCCATTTTAAATACGATTGCATTTGAGCTAGGACCCAAGAATGAAATTAAAATGATTAAAAGATATGATGAGGTTTCCTCCTTTTTCCTTCCTTTTCCTTTTTCTTTTCCTCCTTAGTAAGTAATGAGCTTTTCCTAAAACTGCTGGAATATTGATACATGTAAATTAGAGGGGCAAAGAAAATAAGCAAATAAATGTAAGACAATGGCGTTACAAACATAGGAAGGGGTGACTAGAATTGGAGTTAGCAGTGTGAAATTATGATTTTTAAAATAAATTGTAGATAAGTAGGTATAGAAATAGATGTAAATGTATATCTATTTGTAAATGTATATCTCTCCACCAACCAGCCAATGAGTAGTGATGTACCGTTTATCACAAATAGCACTGAGAGCTTGATTTATAAACACTGCTTTCCACTAAAATGTACCAGGGCTGTTTAAAGAAGTGGCTGTCTCCAGGACTTGGGCAAGGAAAATACAAGATGAACTTGGGACAACTCCTTGAGCTGGGAACAAGGAAGTGCTAAAAGAATGATGGAGATGTGTCAAAAGGATACAGCAACAACTTTGAAAAGGCTTTCACTGACCAACTTTGAGAGAATTTAACATCAAATAAATAACAAGAGTAACAACTGTTAATACTTTGAATAAACCAGAAATTCAAAATACATATATACAAAAATAAGTAACCATGCATTAAGTGGAAGAGACAATAAGTTCTACTTTAAATAAAAGGAATGTTGAAGTCGGAAAAATCAGCATTCAGCAACTTTCATACTGATAATTTATGCAAGCATCATGAATGGATGCAAAAATTGATGAGGATCAGGATATTTATGGAGTATCAAAGTAGTTTTCCACCAAATACCTTTAAATTATTATTAATAAATACATTAGGTAATTAATTCCACAATGTAGAAACTGTCAATGTAGGGACTGTCTTAACCAAACAATAACGGCTATCATCACAAGTGAAATTACAGTTAGCCATAGTGTACTTTCTAATACAATATAATGAGAACATGCATCCATATAAAAGGTCCGCAGGGTAACTGCTCTGTAGTCTTTAAACCTGTCAAAGACATGAACTACAGGGGGAGAATGAGGAACACCTTCAGCTTAAAAAAGGCTAATGAGATGTCAGTGAAATGCATCCTAAAATTCTGGGCTGGATCTTAGTTCTGTACAGCAAATTATTATGGATTTTGTGGATTAGGTGATAATATTTAATGAAAATTTGGTCAATAGTAATTTTCAGATTGTGATGATTTTACTGTGGTTATGAAAACAAGTGTCCTAATCTGGACAAAGTATATAAGGAGCCTTAATATTACCTGGGGATTTTTATGTAAATTAGAAATCATTTCAAAATATAAAGGTTTCATAAAAGCAAGAGGGAGGAATTTATTGGGGGAGAGAGAACAGTGAATGCCAAGGTGCTAAAGCTGAGAAGGGAGGTAGAGACAGGAGGCGGGGTGGCTGAGCATAAGGAGGGCAGGGGTGCACTGCGCACCAGACAAGGCTTCAGATGTGTGCAGGAGCCCTATCTTGCCGGCCAAAGGCACTGGTTTTATCATAGAGAAAGAAGAAGTCCTGAAAATTTTATAACATAATCTGATTTATGTTTTAAAATTATACTCTGTGTGCCAAGTATAAATTGAATTGGGCAGGGGAGTGAGGGAGGGAAGAGGAAGTGGAGAGTAGGAGTGAGGGGGAAGGTCTGTGGGAGATGATCATTGCTTAGCCAGAGTGGATGCAATGCAGATAAAAAGGAATAGGCACATTTGAGATATATTTTTAGTTACAACCTATAGCTAGAGGCTGATGGATTGAATGGAAGAATTAAGGCTGACTGGGAAGGTCTCTGTAAAATAAGGGACCATGTCAATGATACATTTTAGTATGTGTCAAAGTACATGCACAGCATAGAGTCTTGCATATGTAAAATATTCCATGTATATTGCATATATGCTGATTGGTACTTTTTATATCATTTGGAAATCATTGGAATTGGGGACATAATTATAGAATACTGCTTCTATAGTGAATGTTTTATGAGGAACTTGTACCTTGAAGCATTTTGCAGTCCTAATGTAAGCTATCAATGTGATTACCCCTACTTTCTATCACATTTTAGATAATTTAATAGCAACTCCATAATGTGAAGAACGCCCACTCCTTAGTTGCATAGAAGTAGCATTAAAAGTAATTTTACAGTGACTACTGGACTCTTAAAACAATACTGCATTTCAGTATTTTCTGACAAATGTTTATCTGATTATTCTCCAAGGATCCCAGGGACTAGGAAACCTTTGCATTCGCTTGAAAGACTAATCAACAAATATTGATCTCTTCTGCCTTCTCTTTTGTTTCCTTCTGCTTCATCCATCTCTATCATGTCACTTATGAGGAAAAAAAGTATGGGATAGAATGGTGTATTGTTCAGAGGTCATTCATTCTAGATTAATCTGAAACAGGATGGACATTTAAATGGATAACAAGAGGTTTTCCAAACCATTGTAAGAGCTGAGGATGTGGTGGCGAAGAAAGCACTTTCAGGAAATGAAAATAAAGAACGAATCATCACCAGTGACCTCTGCTGCCTGCAGCCCCGGGGGCGGGGGAGGGGGCGCTATTTTCAGGAGGAGTCCAGGAGCCCCAGGAGCTTCCACTAATGATCTTACAGGCATGGACACCGAAGTGGATGATACTCAGGAAGAATTCAGTGGTGCTAAAAATACCCTTCATGTGCTGCTTGCCTGCTGATGTCCACACATCTGGCTGCAGCTGCCACAGGTTACTCACGCCGCCTCCTCTTCTCCACCTTTCAGCTGGTGAAGGAGTCTGGAAAATGTGGCTTTTAGTTTCCTTGGCCTGAAGTGTTTGAGAAAGCTTCGAAGGGCAGGGATGACACTGAGAATCAATAAATAATACCTATCATAGGAAGGAGGTGCTATTCTTTCCTTGAGTTCAATATACAAATTAATGGCTTCTTTCTCTGCACCTGCTCTTAGTCAGTTGAAGGTGAATATTTTCTCTTTAGTTCTCCAGAATCCCTTATAGTTGTATGTTAAGAAGCAAAGCGAGGAATTTGGGAATATGAAATTGGGATTACTCATATTTTTGTCAAGATGCCAAAGTTAACTCAAGTCACTTTTTGTTTAGTTCTACTTTGGCAAACATGTATGGGGAACAAACAATGGAATTCCAAACCCAAAGTCATTATGTATGTCATAAATTAGTTCAGAAAACAGAATTTGGTTTAATGACAATTTATATAATTGCCCTTGTAGATAAATTTTATTCCAGTGGAAAATATTTATTGGCTACTTAAATGTGTCAGTAACTCTATTAGTTTTGGGGGACACTAAATTAATAGTCATTGAGATTGTGCTACTGGCTCTCAGCTGGCTGAAGTTCTTTACCTGGTAGTAATTTAAATGTTGATTCCCGAAGGGTTTGAATCATGAGTGGACCTGCCTCATTTGTCTGTTTGTTTGTGGGCTTATTTATTTTTTCATTTATTTGCTTTGCTCTAATTCTTTATTTATTTTTTAAATATATTTTATTGATTTTTTACAGAGAGGAAGGGAGAGGGATAGAGAGCCAGAAACATCGATGAGAGAGAAACATCGATCAAGTGCCTCCTGCACCCCCCCCACTGGAGATGTGCCCGCAACCAAGGTACATGCCCCCGACAGGAATCAAACCCAGGATCCTTCAGTCCACAGGCCGACGCTCTATCCACTGAGCCAAACCAGTCAGAGCAGCTCTAATTTTTAATTACTTTATGAAGGTAATAAGAGGAGACCCTAGAGAATCCCAGAAGTTCCAGATAGCCTCCCCTCAACTATATGGCAGCAACCACAATTTATTCTTACTTATTATGATCTATCATCATGGCCTATCATCTTTTGCCTCGAGCTTGCATGACATGAGGAATACAAAATGGCAGACGCTGTTTTAAAGGCCAGCACTCTGAAGGCTGTGGTGCGCTGGAGCGGATACACAGGGGCTCCCAAGCACTGATCATGTGGGTTATTTCTCAACTCTGTGTTCAGTGACATCACCTTGGAGGAGGGAAGTATTTACACTACAGATATCAGAAAACTCTGCAAGGCAGGGCCTGTATCAGTTGTGGCTTCATGACTGGTTATAAAAACAAGTACCGTAGCAGCTCTGCATGATTTCTCCAGCATGTTGTGTGTGTGTGTTTTTGTGTGCAGGTTACTTTGCCCCGCTTTTATTCTCATCTTTATTATTTATTAAGAATTGTCAAGGGTAGTTAACTCTATATGTTTGTCTTTAGGTTACAGACTATTCAGTGGGACCAGGACTGAATGTGGGGAGTACAGTGATTAACAATATCTAGTGATGGATTCTCTGGCCAACTGGATTTTGTGTTGCCCTTTTTAGGGTATAGATGAGAACATCTTCATCTGTCAAAAAGATCATTGAATATTTTTAGGTGAAAGCATGAAACTGACATAGTCATTATATGGCTTTCTAACATGCACCCTGGAAAGACTGTACATAGGTGATGAGTAGCAGAAAGGATTCACCCTGCTGGCAATTTTCTGTTCTCTGCTCTGAGATGCTGGTGTTGTTCCTGACAGTCCTGTCCTGGCAATAGGTGCACACTTGGGGAATAGCACTTAGTTCCAGTTTCCGGCTTTTTAAAAACACATTTCCCAACACAGCCTCATTATGTCCCCTCAGAGGAACCTGTTCTGGTTGAGAAGAAGTTTCTCCTTAGAGATCTGGGCTCATCTCTGCCAAGCTCTGAGTCCTGAGTACCAGCGTCAGCCAGGCAGCACCTTCCATTCCAAGGCCTCGGTTTCAGCTCTCTGAGCCTCTTCTCCCTTCCTAAGAGGACTGAGAGCTCTCAGAAATCTCCTTTCAAGCTCCTAGCTTCTAATCCTCATTCACTTTTCCTTTCCCTAACTTAATGACAAAGCTGGTAGCTGCTTACCCGCTTTGCTATCTTTGTGATGATAAAAACGATGTATATTTTGAGCCCACCAATACCACTTTAACCAATTTTCTATATTAAATTATCACTATTAAAATAACTAGTGTGGTTTCTGTTTTCACAGACTTTTATTAACAACTAGAGGCCTGGTGCATGAATTTGTGCATGGGAGGTGGGGAGACAGCGGGAGGTTGGCTGTTAGAGTGCACTGACCACCAAGGGGGCCAGCTCCTGCCCCCTGGTGATCAGTGTGCATCATAGTGACTGGTCATTCATCATTCTGGTTGTTTGGTCATAATGGTTGCTTAGGCTTTTATATAGATAGATACCATCAATAAACATATATCTGGAAAAATGCTGAACATTTCACTCCCTCATTCTTTGTTATTATAAAATGAAAGATCAATTATGATTCCTACATATTCTATAGCTTTCTGTTATACACGTTTATTGTGTACCTCTAGGAGTCTTAAACAGAGACAACGGTCAATAGTGATAAAAAAGAATAAGAAAAATATATGCAATAGAATAAATTGCTCAACATAATTAAGCTTTATGGATTAGACAAGAAAATAACTACAGAAGTAAAGAAATTGTAGAAGTTGATAATTAATGAAGTGAGGAGATGGAAATAGGCGAAATAAAGATTTTTAAAAAGTTAGTGATCCCTGTTTTTTTTTGTTTTGTTTTGTTTTGTTTTGTGCACTGGGCCTCTAGTGGTATAATAAACCCTCATGTATTCTGTTCACCTACTTGAATAATTTTAAAGGATTGGCTTATCTTTTTAAATCTATTCCAGAACTACCTTCCCCTCCCCCACCCTGGAGTATTTTCAAGCAAATCTCAGACATCAGATAACTTTAATTTGATTTGCCAGATTTATATTAAATATAGTAGGTCCTTGGGTTACATCAGAGATCCATTCCTATAGCACTACATACTGCAGATTCTGGTCAGGGGTATGTACCTTGGTTGCGGGCACATCCCCAGTAGGAGGTGTGCAGGAGGCAGCTGTTTAATGTTTTTCTCTCATCAATGTTTCTAGCTCTCTGTCCCTCTCCCTTCCTCTCTGTAAAAAAAATCAATAAAATATATATTAAAAAAAATAAAGCACATATGTACATACATCGAAATGATGGAACTTTATTTTTTATAAATAAACTAGAGGCCCCGTGTATGAAATTCATGCACTGGGTGTGTGTTGGGGGGGGAGTCGTACCTCAGCTCAGCCTGTACCTTCTTCAATCTGGGACCTCTTGGGGGATGTTGACAGGATCCTGCCAGCCTGATCAACACTTAACTGCTCCCCTTCTGGACCAATCACCCCCAACTGCCCTCCCCTGGCAGCCTGATCACCCCCAACTACCCTCCCCTACTGGCCTGATTGCCCCCAACTGCACTCCCCTGCTGGCCTGGTCACCCTTAATTGCCATCCCTTGCAGGCTTGATCTCCCCTCAACTGCCCTCCCTCCTCTGCAGGCTCAGTTGCCCCCAACTGCCCTCCCCTGCAGGCCTGGTCCCCACCAGCTGTTCTCCCTCCCCTGCAGGCCCAGTCTCCCCAACTGCCCTCCCCTGACAGCATGGTCACCCCTAACTGCCCTCCCCAGCAGGCCTGGTTGCCCCTAACTGCCCTCCCCTGTTGGCCATCTTGTGACCACATGGGGGCGGCCATCTTGTGCAAGGGCTTGAGGGTCAATTTGCATATTACCTCTTTATTATATAAGATGGGAGATGGTGACCTAACCACGAAAATGATGTATGTTGAGTCTGACGTAACCCGAGGACTGCCTGTATACTATATTCCTATAGGATACTTTGCCTATCATGTGGATACCAAAGTATACTCTCACTCACACCCCTGCTTCTCTTCTCAATTCCAAAACTATACACCGAGGGTTATGGGTCAATGAAAAATAATGCTAATTGGTGTGCATTTTCCAAGCATCTGTCCCTTATGAGTATCTTCCTTTACAAAACTTCCCTTTGGAAGAAAACTAAATATCACATTTATTTTCTGTAGATTATACAGAAGCAAATAAATGAATGAGGGTAATATAATGATTTATTATTTTCCTGCTCATAGCAATCAGTTATCCAAAGGGTCAAGAATGAGAAAAGAGAAAGAGTGGTTTCTAAGTTCTGTACATATTCACTGCATTATCTTTATTTTCCCATCTTATTGTGGACAGAGAAGTCATCCTCTTAGACTGAGTCATGTATGAAAGGTATGCCCCTAGTATTAAAATTAGATGTGTGATGACATGAAAAATGTTAATTTCTGCATATAAAAGTCTTTGAAAAATATAAATTTGTGCCTTTATAACAATTGTTTTTAGACTTTACTGTGATTAAAATTACTTAGGAAGCTTATTTAAATAATAGCTTTCTGATCCTTAAAAATGGTGATTTAGTAAGTCTGAAAGAGACTCAGCAATCAGTATTATTTTTCACTAATATCTTTGAGGATCTGAATGCAAATATTTGTGAAATTTACTGTGAGAAATATTCTTCCACAGATTTTAAACATATGAAATAAATTTAGACTCATAATTGAAAAGGTAAAACAGTGTAGGGAGTATATATTATGTTTAAGTAACTCAGATGCACAAATTATTTCACTTTACCTAATGCTTTCAGCTCCAAAATTCTGTGAAACACCTGGGTCTGAAGACTCTTGCTTCCTTAGAACCACCACACAGTAATCTAAGGAAGACGTTTATCTTCCTTCTTTTTTCCCCTCAAACTGTCAGTCTTTATACTCAATGAACTGAAACTTATGCTTGAGAGAAAAGACTGGCTGCTCTTGAGGCAGAGAAGCCCAAAGTCATGACTTGATAAAAAAAAATTAACAAAAATGAAAATACACAAATTATCAACTTGATAAATTTTCTTGCCACCTGAGTAAATCTACTGGTATTAATACCTTTGACCATCATAACAATGTTCATACCACTTACAATTACCATTTGGCATAATTTTGAATTTTTTCTAGTTATGAAAGCAATTCATAAACATCATAGAAATTTTGGAAATACTGAAAAATTATAAAAGTAAATAAAATTATTCCTAATTTCAGCATCTGGAAATTATGAGCTTTTTCTAAACAGTCCTATAATCTCTACACCAAACCTTTTATTTTTTGTTTCCCAAGCAGAATCCTGAAAAAACCATAGATCAAATAATCTCAGAGGAGAGACTAGTAAGAATAAACATGACATAATGGAGTCTGGAAAATAATAATTGCAGAGATATTTAGGTGCGGTTTTCTTCTTGCCTGAAATCATTTGGTTTACCACAGGACACTGGCATGAGTGTCCATTTGCACTTAGTGGTCACTATGGTTGATCTCTGAGATAATAAATGGCTTAAAGCAAGTTGGATTTAATAGTTTATTTTTAAAAAGCAATGCAATTTATCTATATCTTCAAGAAGTACCAGCACGTAAATATAATACTGGTAGATTTTTAGGCAATTATTACATATTACCTTTTATATTAGTTTGTTCATTGTCTCTTTAGTATGATCTTGTATTTTTGGCTTAGATCCTAAATCCTTATATCTAGACTAGCCCCATTCAAGTCTGTTGATGTCCTCAAAATTTTTTCCACTTCTGGAGTTTTACTGAATCAAAATCTGCAGGGATTAACTTTTGAATTCTGCACTTTTATTAAATAAAACGAGTAACTTTAGTGGCCAAGTTTGGGAACTACTGAAATAGTATAAAACTATGTGGGTTTCACTAAGAAGTTATTTTTCTTTAACAAAGTTTTCAAAAGATTTAAATCTTCTTGTAAGCGACCCAAATTTGTATATTTCTGGTCTTACAATGGCTACATTTCGAAGAAAGTTTTGATAACATTGTTTAGAACTGCTAAAATAACTCATCATTAATTAGTTTCTTATCTCCCCAATTTCCATGCAACTCAAGAAAACAGTTACAACTCATATTGTTCTTTTACCAAGATAATTCACCAAAAGATTTTCTTTTGCTTGAATTATTCAAACTACTTTAATACCATATTGAAAACCATTCATTTTATTTTTTTTATTTTTTTTTAATATTTTATTGATTTTTTACAGAGAGGAAGGGAGAGAGATAGAGAGTCAGAAACATCGATGAGAGAGAAACATCGACCAGCTGCCTCCTGCACATCCCCCACTGGGGATGTGCCCGCAACCCAGGTACATGCCCTTAACCGGAATCGAACCCTGGACCTTTCAGTCCGCAGGCCGACGCTCTATCCACTGAGCCAAACCGGTTTTGGCCCATTCATTTTATTTTCATTTCTGCTATCAAAGCTGTGTGTTAGTTTTTTTGGTGGTTTTAGTTAAAATAAGAACAATTTAACTTAGTTGTAATAAAAAAGATTCTAGTTATAGTTATAAAAATGTAGTTATAGTTACAGTTATAAAAATGGAGGAATAGGGGCATTTCCTTTTGAATCTTATGCATGCCAATGAATAAATTAACAGGTGTCATGAATTCTCCTCCTCCTCCTATGCCTCTTGTACCACGGAATATTCAGAAAATGTGGAAAGAGCTAAAGAAAAGAGTTATTTCAGAAGTGTGCACATATAGATAGAAGATGGGTTTAAAATGGTTAGCGTATGTTTTTTCTGAGAGGCAATCTTAAAATTTTGTCTTTCTGAATTCATAGAATTATAACATGGCTGAAATAAAATATTGGACATAAAAACTCTCTAAAATGTAGAAAAATCATGAATTGATTTTAGAAGCAGTAAATTTTATCTGATAAAGTTTAAGTAAAGTTTGAGTTTCAAAGCTGCAGGTCAGTTTTTAAACTCCATGACAGCATTCTGATGTTCTTTGAGAAGTATTTTGCTTACTTTCCTCTCCTGAACCAATGACCTGTTTGGTTGATTTGTAGCTCAGCTAATGATTTTTCATTATTAGAAGTGACTCCTACCAGCACGTGATAGGCTTTAGGATACCATACAAAAGAGGACTAAATGTCACTTAACACTTCAGCCTTGCCATTTTCAAATGAACTTTCTCCCATGGCACATGGACTTTTCATGGAGAAACACCATTAGCTTCATAACTAGGTATTAAATAAACGAACCAGTTTTTCACCCTTCTGCCAGTGCCGAAAAAGATGTGAATTATCGGGAATGGCTTCAGTTCATCATCAACCACAGAGAATACTGCAAGTTGCCATTTCTGCAACATATCCACTTTCAGAGGTGATGTTTGAATCAGGTAATATCATCTTTGTTACGAACCTAAAGAAAATATTTTTCTCTGATATATTTATTTTGTCTCTTGGTGATAGTTTAGAGATTTGTGAGACATTAGTCTGAGAGCTGTTGAAATTATGTGGGCATAATTACATAAAGTTTTGAAGTCTATTGTTTTTGCTGGATGTTACTGCATTTAACACTATAGTTTCAATACGTACATATTCATGTATATTTAATATACATATATTATGAAAATACCCTAAATACTTCCAATTTATCATTATTGTGTGTGTGTGGGTCAATCCTCACCTGAGGATACCTTTTCCATTGATATTTTAGAGAGAGTGGGAGGGCAGAGGAGAGAGAGAAAAAAAATATTGATGTGAGAGAGACATATAGATTGGTTGCCTCCCAAATGCACCCTGACAGGGGCTAGAACAAAGCTGCAACCCAGGTATGTGCCCCTGACTGAAAATCAAACCCCCAGCCCTTTGGTGGGAGGTCTGATGCTCTAACCACTGCGAATACTGGTCACGGCCTTCAAATTTATTTTTTAAATAAAAAATATTTGATTTGATTATAGGCTATTATGTACTTTTTAACATTTACATGTAGAAAGAAATTCAGAGCCCATAATATAATATTGATGTCTACTCATTGAAAACAAAAAGAGGAAAAGAACAAAATAGAAAAAAAAAGTTACATTGATTGCCAGAACCTGAGAGATATACTCCCTAATTATTTTTTCTGCATGAATTTAATCATATTCAAATTTTATACATGCAGGAGGGCCTGCTCATATTATAAGCTAGAAGTGGAATTTTCAATTTCAAGAAAGCTTCAGAGAAATATTTTTTTAAATGTCTCACCAATGAATTAAAAAAATAATATTATAATGGTATCAAATTTCATAGAATTACCATGATGGATTTCTGGTCACTATACACTATTTTACAAATTGTTTCCAGCTTATACAAATACTGTGAGAAAGCAGAACAGATTTACACAAGAAGTCCCATGAAGAGTTTCTGTTGGAGAGATTATTTTATTCCTTTGGCCTACATTTACTTCCAGCTAAGAAATGGGTTTGCAGTACTGGGGTATATCTGCGCGGACTAAATGCAAAGAATTGAGAATTGAGGCAGTGATCTAAGGCAGTGCATCTCAAACTCCTATGTGCATACAGTCACCTGAAGCATTTGTTAAAATATAGATTCTGATTCCACACTTCTCTGATGAGTTCTGAGCTTCTGCATCTCTAACAAGCTCCCAGACAAAGCGGATATTACTGGGGCCACATGCTGAGTAGCTGGGATTTAGAACAGTGGATCCTGTATCTGACTGCCTATCAAAGTCACCTTGGTGAGTTTTAAAAACAAAAAAAGGGTCGCGGGCAATATCCAAGTTCTGAATCTGGGTCACCCAATTGGGCCTTTTCCACCTGTGATGTTTCCACCAGTGACTGAGTCTCAGCCAGGATGGTGAACCACTGACTTAGAATAAATGGTTTATCTCACAAGAGTGCACATAGAGAGAGGGGTGTGTTGGGAGGTATGTGGCTAGGGACTGGGGTGAAAGTCTTTAGAGGTCAGGAGGGAGAAGGAGAGTTCCATTTGGAGCAGGTGAGCTTTCTGATCTCAAAGCTCCTTTCCTCCCAAATATAGGAGCACTGATTTGTGAAGCAAAAATAATTTGGCACATTGTCACAGCCTCATTATTCAAAACTAAGTCCAAAGACTTCTGAAATCATCTAATTCTCTTCCCTTGCTGAACTCTGCTCTGGTCATACTGGCTTCCCTGCTATGCCTGAAAATCCCTAAGAAACCGCTCCCCAAATTTTGCAGTAGATGTTTCTTCATACTTACCCCAGCCCTTGGCAGATCTCTGGCCTCTTTCAAGTATTTGACCAAATATTTTCTCCCCAATAAGCCTTCCTGACGCCCTATTCAAGTGACAACTTTCCACCAGCTCTAATTTGCATCACTCTAGTACATATCGCATTCTATCATATTACTTATTTATAATTTTTATTATGTTCTTAAAATATTTATTTTAGAGACAGAAAGGGAGAGAGAGAGAGAGAGAGAGAGAGAGAGAGAGAGAGAGAGAGAGAGAGAGAAGAGAACATCAACTGGTTGCCTCTTGTATGCACCCCACCTAGGGATCAAACCCACAACCTGGTTATGTGCCCTCACCATGTATGGGACACTCCAACCAACTGAGTCACACTGGCCAGGGCATATGTTTACCGGTTATTTTTGTTTCTCACTCTCCTCCACTGTTATTAGAAGGTAGTGATGGTAGGAATCTTTGTTCACAGATATCACCAAATACTAGAAAAATTCCTATCCCATGGTACATGCTTCATTAATGAATAAATATATATGAACTCAAGTATCACTTCAGAGAGATTTTCTGTGACTGTCTCAATAAAAGAAGCACTTACCTTCAAACTTCTGACTCTCATCACTCTTTATTATAGTAGTTTATTATATTGCTTTATTCTCTATTTTTAAGCTCTCTGTCTCTCTACACAACATATACCTATATAATTTTTATTTGTTTTGAGTTTATCATTAAAACATAAATTCTTTAAGGACAGAGACAGTTTTTCACAGGTATCACTGAGTAAACATAACACCTCCTAGCACAGAGGATAGGGGTAATAAATACTTGTTGACTCTTTAAAAGTCATGGGGGTGGTGATAAAGATATCCCTGCATTACTATAATTTGTTTTACATTTCTCTGGATATAAAGTGTTGTCTGATGGCTGATTTAGTGCTCTTTTGTCCAAGTGAGCAAAGGCAAACAAATCAGTTAGACATTTATTCCCAACATTTATGCTATGATCTTTTCACCAAGCAAAATTTAGAGTGTAATTATGTCCAATTGGTTTGCTTGCCAAAAAACACCAGGTATTTAGATTCTTTCGACCCCACCATCCCATGTTCTTGGCTCCAAAAGATGCTTGTTCAGAGTTCTAATGAAGAATTGGCACCGCAAAAAGCCTGGTTCAGCTCAAGGCAAATTCACACAGCTGGCTAAAGTAATCACATGGTGAGCTGCTATTTTACTACTTAAATATACTTGTGGTCTATCAAGAGCTCACTGTTTCATAGTTGTTTGCATTTGACCCAATGGGGGGTCTATATTTTCCATTATACAGCACTTTAGCAACGATGTAGCTACAGAGGTTACCCACCCTGAGATGGCACACTAGAGGCACTGATGCCCAGATTTTCCAACAGACTTGAAGCTGGTATCTGTGTGCTCTTTCCTGACCTAGGTCATCCAGTTGTGTTGATTTACTACATAGCTCATGGCACAAGAGACCATACTCATAAGACCCAAAGATAGTTGTGCATTTGTTGTTCCTCTTGATGTAGATGTAAGCATAAACAGAAGTAGATAGAAGAAAAGAAAAGAGGCTCCAATTTTAATTTGAAAATTCAATGGTGGTAGTTTCTAAAATTATAATAACATTTAAAATCAAAATATTAATTCTACAGTTGACAAGACAGGAGCTAAATACAGATCATTTTTTATCTCTTGCCAAACTCTTGCTTAAAAATTAGTAGTCATTTTATTCAGTCATTCATTTATTAATCTACTCAAGAATATTTACTGAATTCTCTAATGTAGTATACAATGTTTTGCAAGGCACTTTGGGACAAAACTTCAATAGTCCTAATTATGCATTATCTAATAAGAAAGAAAAAAACACAGAAAAAAGAAGGACCATGAATGTGGTGATTATAATGAATTTAAATCCAATTTAACCAATATTTATTAAGGTACCTATTTTGTGCTCACATTATCATCTTCACATGCACACAGACCATTATTAGTTGATTTGATCAATTCTTAGCTGTACACTGTGTACACATGAATGTTACAGCTATATACTACATTTAGAAAAATCCTAGAATATTTAAGTGATAATGCTGTGAAACCATACTCTATAGCAGTGGTTCTCAACCTTCTGGCCCTTTAAATACAGTTCCTCATGTTGTGACCCCAACCATAAAATTATTTTCATTGCTACTTCATAACTGTAATTTTGCTACTGTTATGAATTGTAATGTAAATATCTGATATGCAGGATGGTCTTAGGTGACCCCTGTGAAAGGGTTGTTCGACTGCCAAAGGGGTTGCGACCCACAAGTTGAGAACCGCTGCTCTATAGAACTATTTATTTATTGCAGAGAGAGAGTAAATAGTAAAAAAGAGTATAGGAAAAAATCAAAGTTTTGTGTTTGGAATCTACTCTTTGCCAAATTGTGTTAGGATTTTGTTGTGATTGTGGTAGAGGAGGGATTACAAAAAAAAAGTTTATAAACCTTATTCTATCTAATAAAGAGGGAATATTTTAATTGACCCTCATGCCATCACAAAATTGTGGTGCCCACACCAATAAGGAGGGTATATGCTAATTGACTGCCCCACCCTCAAAGATGATGGCGCCCACAATGCCGGCAGGGGAGGGCAATTGGGAGGAACCAGGTTGGCAGGGGAGGGCAGTTGGGGGTGACTGGGCTGGCAGGGGAGAGGAGTTGGGGGTGACCAGGCCACCAAGGGAGAGAAATTGGTGGCGATTGAACCGTCAGGGGAATAGTTAGGCGTTGATCTGGCTGGCAGGGGAGTGGTTAGAGGGTGATCAGACTGGCAGGCAGAAGCGATTAGGGGCAATCAGGAAGGCAGGCAGGAGAATGGTTGTGAGCCAGCAGTCCTGGATTGTGAGAGGGCTGTCCAACTGCCAGTTGGACAGGGATCGGGCCTAAACCAGCAATTGGACATCCCTCTCTGGGGTCCCAGATTGGACAGTGTACATCATAGCAAGTGGCTGAGTGGCCTTAGCATATCATTAGCATATTACGCTTTGATTGGTTGAATGGACAACCGGACACTGAGCATATTAGGCTTTTATTTTATATATATATAAAGCCTAATATGCAAATTGTCCCCTCAGGGGGTTGTTTGACCAGGAGTTCGACTGGGAGACCAGGAGTTCAACCACTTGCTATGACAGCTGTTGACCACCACAGTGTGGTGCGGAACATGTTAGGTGTCAGCAATGCACTGTGACTGCTTGCTTGTTACCTGGGGGAGGGGGTGACAGAGACAGAGGTGCTGTGAAAATGCGGGGTGTCCACCAACCTCACTCTCACTAGCCCTGCTACCCTCCCCCAGGACGCTAGGGCTCACACGCCAGGGAATCCCCTGTGCTCAGGTGCCAGGCGCTTGTGAGGAGCCTGCCCTGCACCTACATGACCTCTTCCAGGTGAGCCGGGCCACAGCTGCCAGACCGCAGGGGCCAGTTGGGCTCCCACTGGGTTCATGCAGGAGCCGGTCTTCGAGGCTGGCCAGGAAAGAGGGTGGCCTGCCTGGCCTGCCTGCCTTCTGTGCAGTGCTGCTGGGTGGCCCAGAGGCCCACACTGTGCCCTGGCCCACAATGTCTGGCCACACTCACCACATCTCCAGGTGGGGACTCGGGCATTGTGACTCAGGCAAAGGGGGGTGCACAGGGGCCCCAGGGCCCAGGTGCTGTTCAGGGCCCAGAGGTCAGCTGGGACTTGCCCTTCCATGCCAGACACTTGCGTTTCGATTGCCTGACAGGTCTAGAGACCGCACTAGGCCTCTAGTGGAAAGATAATTTAATTAATACATCCCACTTCTCAATGGACTCACTTGAGCACTCACCCCAAAGGCAGATATGGGAATTAAATCTCTTGAATTATGCTGCTGGGTGTGCAGAAACTCTTTTTAAGCTGACATGCATTCTGATACACTATGGTTTTGTACTCAAGAGGATCAGAACAAAATCTCCTGGCCTGTCTGCCTTCCCAATTGTGTAATTATCAAGGAGAAGGTGGTTTATAAGGAAAGTACTTAGCTCCTGTGGTCAACCTGGATGAAGCAGATCAAATGTCTCATGACCCAGAGGCCAGAGTAAAGTTGGCCTCTAAATCTAAAACAAACAAAACCAAACAAATGAAGGCAAGCCCCATTGACCTTTCGCTTCCCCAACAGTGGGATTCTACCCCTCCACCTTTTTGTCTGGAACATAATTTGGGAAACTGTTGGGGTTCTGTCCATGGTCTTTTTTATCCCTCCATAGGAATACTCTTTTTTTTTTTCAAAGTAGACCTTAATGGCCATTAAACATTGTCTAAATATTTAGTTCCTAGAGAATAGGAAAGGGTCAGTCTGCAAATACTTTCCCATTACTAAGAAATATTTCAGTGATTCTGGATGCTCTTGGTAGTGGTGGGATGCTTCTCCTAGCGTAAAATTAATCTTACTATTGGGTCTTCAAACAATCATATTAACTCCTGAGAGTTGGGCTGGATTGGAATTTTGTGAAACAAGATTTTGGTTGTTACTATCAGTTTGTACTGCCAGCATTCAGAGACCTTCCATCAGAGTGCTAGAAATGCTGGGATGTGAGAGAGAGTCCAATACAAAAAATAAAAGTTTACTGTGTCCTATGACTTTCAAACATTGACATCATTTATCTTTTTTTAAAATATATTTTATTGATTTTTTACAGAGAGGAAGGGAGAGGGATAGAGAGTTAGAAACATCAATGAGAGAGAAACATCGATCAGCTGCCTCCTGAACACCCTCCACTGGGGATGTGCCTGCAACCAATGTACATGCCCTTGACCGGAATCAAACCTGAGCCCTTTCAATCCACAGGCCGATGCTCTATCCACTGAGCCAAACTGGTTACGGCAACATCATCAATCTTGCAGATGAAAAATTCATAATTATTTGACACTAGGATCTCCCTCTTATTTTACATATAAACACAAAGGTTTTTTGCATAATTTTAAAATACACTGAATTTTATAGAAATATAACTATTATATAAATTAAGGGGAAGTTATATGCTGTTCTGTTTGGTAATGTATCAAGAATATTGTATATTGTGGGAAATAAAATAAATAATAGTAATTCCAATGATAATAACTAAGACAATATAATATACACAGTATGGGTCAGCATTTGTGGTTATGAATCCACTGCTACTATTCCACATACTAGAGGCCTGGTGCATAAATTTGTGCACAGATGGGGTCTGGCTGGCCCACCCTGATGGGGGCCCATTGGGTCAGGCTGGTTGGGGGTTGGGGGGAGAGGCCATGGGAGGTTGGCTGGCCAGCCCCATCCCTGATCAGGGGGTTGGGGACCCATTGGGGGCCAGGCTGATGGGGTGGGGGGCAGATGAGGCTGGTTGGCTGCCACAGTGCATGTCATAGCCACTGGTTGTTCTGGTCATTCTGGTTGTTCTGCTGTTCTGGTTGCTGGGCTTTTATATATATAGATAGGCATGAGCCTCTGACCACTTTGTACCATTTAGTATAGACTTGCCAGAGCATTAACATAGGGGAAAAAAACAGTGCTTTATTATAATTTTAAAAATATTTATTTCACAAATGCCCAAATTCAGGCAATAGATTAATTTTTAATTCTGTACAGGTAAGTTTATTTTATCTTTTATGCATTTCATTAGAGAAAAGTAATGGTGTATTAGAAAATTAAAAAAGGAAATTTTATATATCTGAAAAATTTTAAAATCACAGTACTGATTCAACAAACATATTTTTTAGAGTTCCATTTTCCTAATAAAATCATTGGAAAGTTCACTCCTGCTACACATAAAATCTGATAGAGAATACATAAGAATGGATATAGGTAACAATAAATTATGACAAAACAACATGTGTGGCTTCTATAAAGAAGCAAAAGAAAAAGGCTAGTAGAAACACAAAGGAAAGAGAACCCGCCTTGAAGGATGAATAGGATTAACCTGCAGAGCGAGGGAACAGTGAGGAAAGGTCACGTCTAAGACCAAGTATAGGAAGTACTTAGGAAAAGGTAAATGGACTTCATTGAGAATTGGGAGCTGGGGGGAGGGAGATAAGTCATTTTGGTAGATAAAGACTCAAGTTTTGCTTTTAAACTTTTGGGTGAACACAGATTACAGACCAGAATAGCATTTTCAGCTTTTCATGTAAAATATAAGTAAATGAATGCAGAAAAAAACTTATGGGAAATGAAGATAGATATTTGTAAATGGACTAAATTATATGAAAAGTGAACATAAATATT
>NW_006299245.1:5684048-5692098 GCF_000327345.1 Myotis davidii | reverse complement strand
TACTTTTGCTTGACTTGAATTGCCACATACTGCACTCTCCATCTACTATTTCATAAGAATTACATTATTTTTTGGCCACCTGGTCTCCTAAAATATGTCAGGCTTCATGCTTTTCCTTTTGATTTTTTCACCAGGACTATAAGTCTCAGTGGCCACACATTAACCCAATGGCTTGTGCAGTACTGCCTGTATACACACTGGTACATCCATTTTAGTTTCCCAGGCTTCATAATCTATTCTACCTGCCTTTTGATATCTGGTAAGGGAGATACTTTTTTACCACACTCTAATAGTTTTGACTGGGACACAAAAAGTTCCCATGTAGAATTCTGCTAGAGATGGTTTCCCCACAAATAAATCACCACTTGTTTTCTGTAGTCTCTTTCTGCATCTCACTTTTTACGGTGAAGGAGAATGACCATAAACTCTGGGTCTAACATTTTGGATTAGATGTCAGGCTCTGACAGGTGTGAAATCGACTATTGCAGCTTGTCTTCATGGGTCAAGGTGTTCCCTTGGCTTGGGCTTGCTTCTTCTACCCCCGGGGTTCATCTCTCTGCACTAGCTAACTCTTGATGAGCCTTTGCTTCTCAACTCAATCATCATTTATTCAGGAATGTCTTCCCTAAGTCCCCAACTTCAGTCAGTTAAGCCCTTAGAACACTTCCACATGATACTGTTAAATTACTGGATGAATGAGATCTATTGATTTTCTTCAATTAATGACCTTGATCAACATCAAGATTCTTCCTGAGTACCTGTTTTGTTTATTCAAAAGAAACATTTGCTTTTCTTCTTTACTCCATTGAGATTGCCATGGCTATTGCCTCTACAGCCCTCTAAAAATCAGGAGAGAATATTTCCCTCAATACTGGGCTTCTCTTTTCAGTAGCCTCTCTACTAGATCTTAACCTGAAATTCCCAATTCCTAATTGAACCCAACATCCAAGCAAGCCTAGCTTGAAAGTTGCCTTCCATTCTTTTGCAAGAGTTTATGCTTTCTCCCCAGTGATTTTCAGGTTTTTCTCCCATGATTCAAAGAATAAGAACTGTACTTTGTCTTGTTTGTTTTGCCAGGTAATAATAGGCTCATAATTATTTTGTTAAATAAATAGATGAAGGACTCATAAATAACCACACAACTAGAGAGAATCCAGTCACCAAATTAACAAAGATCCAAATGGAACTAGCATTTCAGAAATCATTATATCCATCTAGGGGAGCACAGTACTATCTTAGTTATAGTCAGTTTGAGGTAATGTGTTTGTTACAGATTGGGAAAAGCATAAATTGCATCTAAATATAGATAATTTTTATTTAGTGATGCCTCTCAGTGCATGGATTGAATATTAAATAGAATTTTTTGATCCCTTGATAAGTTTAAAGATTTCATTTAATAAGACTTCTAAATGCATAGAATGCATAACTTGCTATAAAATTCAATGTATAATTTCAGTTAGTTACACAGGTTACTTACAAGCAGGCTAATACACTGAGGCAAAACTTGATGACCAAAATTTAGTGTGTATTATTATTACTCACCCAAGGACATTTTTTCCATTAATTTTTTTTTTTTTTTTTTTTTTTTTTTTTTTTTTACAGAGGGGGGGGGGGGGGGGGAGAGAGGAAAGGCCAGGGACAGAGAGAAACATTATGCGAGAGAGACACATAGATTGGTTGCCTTCTGCATGTGCACTGACCGGGGTTGGGGATGAAGCATGCAATGGAGGCTGGAATCAAACCCATGACGCTTCAGTCCATGGGCTGATGCTCCAACCACTGAGCCAAACCAAATAGGGCTAGTGTGGATTATATTTAAAACAAAATATTGCATTTGAATATTATTTATAACATTTTTAAGAAAACAGCATATGTGCCTTCTCTTTAGTTCATATTTTCAGCTTTTCAATATTCCTGTTGTTAAAATTTTGTTTTCCCTTTTCTCAGAACAAGAACAAAGCATCTTACTAATCATTAAAATTAGCTAATCTTTTTAAAAATTATTTTTGTTTTAAATCTGAAGCCAAGAACTCAAATACACTTTGCCATTCCTTTGATCTTGTAACAATAATGTGTTCACGGTTCTTACTAAAAATGAAAAATAATGTCTAAATCATGACAATTTTTTTAAAAGGAAGAATGATGATTTTTATTTTTTAAAATATATTTTATTGTTTTTTTACAGAGAGGAAGGGAGAGGGATAGAGAGTTAGAAACATCGATCAGCTGCCTTCTGCACACTCCCTACTGGGTAAGTGCCCATAACCAAGGTACATGCCCTGGACCAGAATCGAACCTGGGACCCTTGAGTCTGCAGGCTTGACGCTCTATCCACTGAGCCAAACCGGTTAGGGCTAAATCATGACAATTTAGGTGAGACTTTGATGAGGCAAAGGACACAGGGAATAGGGGCCTGAACTATTAAATTTTTCTTCTCTCTTCTCTCTAGAGGAGAGAATAACTGAAAATTTGTCACACATTGTTCTTGGGGATTATTGAGAAATAGGAAAGGGCGGTTGCAGTGATTAAACATTGGGCAATCTCTGGGTGAATCCTTCTGGAATCTAGATCCTGGAAAAATGGCTTTGAAAGGTTGTGGATGAGAGGGTGACACACACAGCATACCTTTCTTCTTTGCCCCACCCTTAATTTTAACTGAGTAGGCTTTAATATGAATTCTAGGCAAATGCACTTTGAAAAAAAATCCTGTTCATCTGATATTCCACCTCATGCCTCATCTTTCACTCTTGGATTGAAAGATCACATGCTCATAATGAGAACAGAAAAGGTTGATGGCCCAGTTGGCATGGCTGAGTGGTTGAGCATCAACCTATAAACCATGAGGTCACAGTTTAATTCCGGTCAGGCATACGCCTGTGTTGTGGGCTGTGTGGGGGGTGCAGGAGGCAGCCAATCAATGATTCTCTCCCATCATTGATGTTTCTATCTTCCTCTCCCTTCCTTTCTGAAATCAATAAAATTATACTTAAGAAAAGTTTGGTAAGTAAGTACTCAATAGTTTGTCATATTTATGTTTTTAATTTCAAGTTCCACTTCCTTGTGTATTATATACTAATAATTGTAATGGTAATACTATAGGAAGCACTGTTGCAAGCACTTTACACATACTAACTTTACAATAAACGTATGAGGTAGCATTATTATCCCCATAGTACAAATGTAAAGCTGTGGCATAAGGAACTTAAATAATTTGCCAGAGCATTTGGAGACGGGAGTTAAACTCAAAAAGAAGTCTGGTCCTATAGCTCAGTTAGAATCTGTTAGACTAGTTACTAATTTACATGCAGATACTTTTTCTAATTTTTAATAATAGTAATAACTTATTTTAATTATTACAAAAAAGGAAAGGGACTTTTAGAGTAAATACAATATTTTTTATTTTGTCTTTGAAAGTGTTTTTATCCTGGCATCTTTCTATGCTATATTTCCTTTTCTAAAAGCTATACTGAAGAATAAAGCAAAATCATTTATTACATAGTTTATCTACTTTAGGTAATGGGCTCTAAGGCAGGTCCATAAATCAAATATAGACAGTACTTACTTGGAAATTTTAGGAACACATGTTAAATGCCAAGGAATTTTATTTATTTATTTACTTATTTATTTATTTTTTTGGTGAGAACCAAAACTCTCTAAAGGTCTTTCAAAATGGAACACTTTTTGTTTTATTGTTTTCATTATTTGACTAGGTTTATTCACTTTTACAAGTTCAAGATAGAAAATTCCACTCAATTCTCTTAGGACTAGGAATGAAGACTTATTTAATGTCACAGGCTAAAAAAAAATATATGGGATAATATAACTTCATTTCAAATATATCTTAACCACAGGTTCTCATGGAAAAAAATAAAGTGTGTTTTTTATTTAAGTTTTATACATGAGACCAGGAAAATAAATATGTTATAATAAAGATAAATTTTGAAAAGCAACAAATGTCAAATGGTATTCTATCATGTCTTTAGTGAGAGCATATCTTTACACTGACAAATTCCAATTTGTACTTTTTGGAAGAGGTATATTTCAAGCACCACTTATTTCAACTTGTTATAAACCATTTACCTTTGATTTCAGTTGATGGGTATCTTTCAAAATTATATTCTAACCAATTTAATCTTAATTATTTTTCCAATTTTAACTACAGATATCTGTTTACTAAGCACTTACGTCAACTAGACTTCACATTTAAGTGGCCTGTGCTGGGCCTTTAGATTGTTAGAAACATGTTCTGTAATGTTTTTCCTCCTTGCAAACTGTATTTCGTTTCATTCTGACCAAGCTGGTTCTGATTTGGATTCCATTTATTTGTATTTCATTTTTTTTGCCCTTTAAACTTTTTAATCTCATAACTTCCCATTTCCTAATTCTTTCCAAATGCCAATCTTATTGTGTGTTTTTATATCATTTTTGTTTTTCTTTCTTATGGTTGTGCTCCATTTGTCTGTTTCTCTGTGTCTATAATTCTTTAGTTTTTTTTTCATTTTTAATAACTTTTCTATGTATAGTGCCTACGCAGGTAGGTACTCAAAAAATATTGACTGCTTGATAGAATTATTGCAAAAACTAATCCAAAACCACTTTTGTATATGTTAAAAGACTCAGACATTTATTTAGCTGTATGTGGGGAATAGCTTTGTAAAGTATATGATTGTCTAATCACTGTGCTATGCAACTGAAACTAATACAAAATAATTTTGAAAGTAAACTGTAATTGAAAAATAATTATTTTAAACTGGGAAAAAAGCTAGGTGCAAAAATTCATTCATAATAATGTTCTCACAATGTTGTTTTGATTTTTAAAAGTAAGAAAACATATACATGTCCAATAATTACTAGTAATGTTTTGTTGAACAATTTGTGTTAGAATTCCATGATGGGATAATTTTGAACACTTAAAAATAATGTTGAAAATCCATATTTTTGTTTGACATGGGAAGATGTTCACTATATAAAATTATGTTTTAAAAATCAGGTTCAAAACAAACAGAAAGAAATTATTTTATTTGAGAAACTTCTAACAAATGATACAAAGAGAATGATAAATTACTAAATTAAATGTGCATTTGCTCCTATTCTTGTAGTAAATCATTCAAAAGTGTATAACTGAGTTGATTTTTTTAAGTGAAAAGTAGCCAAAGGGGAACATTATTAAACTTATTTACATGCTATTACTTTAGTTATATTAACTTAAGATATTACTTAACACAAGATTTATTTTATTATAACACTAGAGGCCCATTGCACGAAGAGATTCATGCAATAGGCCTTCCCGTCCCCTGGCTGCCGGCACCAGTTTTCCTCTGGCACTCAAGACGCAGGCCTTCTCTTTTGCCAGAGTCTTCAATCTTCGCTGCTCTGGCTGGAGCCTTGGCCAGAACCTTCAGTCATTGCTCCGCTGCTTCGCGCCTACGTATGCAAATTAACCACCACCTTTGTTGGGTTAATTTGAATACTCTCCTGATTGGCTGGTAAGTGTAGTGAAGGGACAGTCAAATTATGTTTGTCTATTATTAGGTAAGATAGACTAGAGGCCCCATGCACGAAATTCATGCATGGGAGTGGAGGAGGGGGGAAAGTTCACTATTGGTGTATAGAAATGCCTCAGATTTCTTGGGGTTAATTTTGTATCCTGCTACATTGCCAAATTCATGTCTTAAGTCTAGTAGCTTTTTGATGGAGTCTCTAGGGTTTTGTATGTATAATATCATGTCATCAGCAAATAAGGACAATTTTACTTCCTCTTTTCCAATTTGGATGCCTTTTATTTCTTCTTCTTGCCTAATTGCAATGGCTAACACTTCCAGTACTATGTTGAACAGGAGTGGTGAGAGGGGGCACCCCTGTCTTGTTCCTGTTCTTATTTGTCTATTATTAGGTAAGATATTTATTTTCCTGTTACATGTTAGTGTAAGAGATAATAGGTTTTAGAAAGAGATAACGAAGGCTGCAGCCTGCAAGGTGAATTGGATTGGAAAAAAAATGTATCACAACTAGGCTGAGTAAAGGAAGATGATAAAAAGTGAGAACTACACATTTTGTGTGCACCTGCACACTATCTCTATACACTAGACCAGTGGTCCTCACACTACCCTGCGGGCCACATGCAAATGCAAATATTGTATTTGTTCCCGTTTTGTTTTGTTTTTACTTTAAAATAAGATATGTGCAGTGTGCATAGGAATTTCTTCATAGTTTTTTTTTTAAACTATGGTCCAGCCCTCCAACGGTCTGAGGGACAGTGAACTGGCCCTCTGTTTAAAAAGTTTGAGAACCCCTGCACTAGACTCTGATCCCTTTAAAAGAGACAATGGAATACCCATTACCTTTTTGTCCCTGGGGACTATCACAGTGCATCACATAGATGTCCAGAAGATGATAAGTTAAAATGTTCTGAATTCTTATCTTTACTTTTCTGATTTGTAAAGTATATGATGTCTTTTAAAGTATATGATGTCTTTTAAAAAATATATATATATATGTCTTTTAAACTATTTAAGCTAATTTATTGTATTAGTCAAGGAGAACCTGTTTTTACATTGTAGGAATGTATAATATTCACCTTAGTGGCATAGATATCTTCCTAGAGATTATCTGTTGGAATGTGCTATTTAAGTATATAAAATATAAGTAAACCTATGCCCTAGCTACCAATATACTTAATGAAAGTAATAACTATATTGATAGCATAGACTGAACACATTAATGTTTTCTATAGAAGAAAACATTTTAAAACAGATATCTGTTAGAGAAAAGGGGAAGCAGAGAATGGGCTTATAAAATGTATTTACCAATTTATATGTACTTTGCAAAATAATAATTTCATTTTTCTTTCATATAGCATAATGAAATGTTCTATTTCTGTGATATTTTAAATTTTGACAAAAAAAACCCCCACAAAAACTGACTATATATACATATGCAAATTTTGCTGAATTTAGAAAATGATTGACACTAAGAAAGAGATAACTTCTTTAAACTTATCATTCTATATTGTATTTTATCACACATAACATTACAATCTCCAAGAATCTATATATATATAAAGAGGCAATGAGCAAATTAGCTGGGGCGCCGTAATAGTCACAACCAGCTCAGGAAGAGGTTGTGCGCGCAGATGGGCAGGAGGGGACTGCTTGCACTGTGAGGCAAGCCATGGATGGCACAGCTCCAGAGTGGAGAGGCAGAGGGGCGTGCCCAAGCCACCTAGGCTGCCTGGCCCCAGCAGGCCCAGGAGCAGAAGTGGAGAGGTCGGGAGCATGCCCAGGCCAACGCCACTGGGAGACAGTGCCCCAGCAGGCCCGGGAGTGGGAGCCGAAAGGCAGGGGGTGTGCCCAGGCCACTGCCACCGGGAGACAGTGCCCCAGCAGGCCTGCCTCTGCGCATGAGCTGCAGAGGAAATACCTTTTCTGACCACTCATTGGTTAAGTTCCCTGTATACCACTCTCAGTGTTCTTGATAACTTAGGTAATAAGAATCCAAGAAGGTGATCTAGGGTTTTTCACCACACTCCTGGAGGAAAAAATGAAGGTCCGCTGCTGGAGGGGATAAGAAATGTCATATCCTGCCCTAGCCAGTTTGGCTCAGTAGATAGAGACTCGGCCTGCAGACAGCAGGGTCTGGGTTTGATTCTGATCAAGGGCATGTACCTAGGTTTCAGGCTCCTCCCTGGCCAGTCCCAGGTCAGGGCTCATGCAGGAGGCAACCCATCTCACATTAATGTTTCTCTCTGTCTTTCCCTCTCTATTCCACGTTCTCTAAAAATCAGTGGAAAAATATCCTCAGGTAAGGATAAAAAAAAATAATAAAGAAATGTCATATCCTATGAAAGACACATCTTGAAAATGCCTGAAGAAAGCTGTCTGTCATTTTTTCATGGTGAAGGGACTGGAGTCCATGTTGAAAACGCCTTGGCACCCGGCAGTGACAGCAGCAGCAGGGTGATGGGGGTGGCGCCCTCTCCTGATCAGCCTGCAGAGGGAGACCATACTGCAGTTTAGACCAGTGACCGTCATATGTACTGGTCAGTCAGATG
>NW_006299245.1:5683727-5684019 GCF_000327345.1 Myotis davidii | reverse complement strand
TATATATATATATATATTTGTGTAACTCTAAATTAATTGTTTACTTTCTAAAACAAATTCAAAAATATTAAAATGAGTTCTGTTTTCATGATTATGTGAGTTTTAGTTACTGCAGATAACATCTGTTTGATTTAGAATTGCTCTTTGAAAGAGAATGTTTTTAGAGTTGAAGTAAAAGATTATTTTTCTTATATTCCATAGTCACTTAAATAGTGCCAATTTTTTTTTTTCATATTTGGACCATTGTTTTGTGGACATTCCTTTTCTTTGTGAGTTTCAATTTTTCTTGCTT
>NW_006299245.1:5682948-5683679 GCF_000327345.1 Myotis davidii | reverse complement strand
CTATCCTCCTTTCTCTTCACTTCTCTTCCTCTTCCCTCCCTTCACCCATTTTATCCCCTTTCTCCCTTTTTTTCTTTAATTGAAAAAAATAATATGCTATTTTCATCAAATAACTAATATCTCTAACTTCTTATTCATTCTAGTATCAGGAAAAATTGTGAGGAACTTTGAAATGTGTAAAAAAGATTCCTGAAGTACCATCTAACTCACCCTTCGGGGTTATCTATGTCATTTATTGTTTTTTAGCTTTTTTTTTTTTACAGCTCCCCGTTGTAGAAAATGTATAGGAAAGCAAATAATTCACGTCCATAGAAATATACATAGATTTTGTCACATGGAATGTAATCAATTGATTGTTGTGTGAATATTGAAGTTTTCCATTTTGAAAAAAAAATATTTTAGCATTTTTTAAAATATATTTTTATTGATTTCAGAGAGGAAGGGAGAGGGAGAGAGATAGAAACATCAATGATGAGAAAGAATCATTGATTGGCTGCCTCCTGCATGCTCCACAAGGGGGATGCAGCCCACACCCCAGGCATGTGCCCTAACCACGATTTGAATCGTGACCCCCTTGTTCATAGGTCAATGCTCAACCACTGAGCCATGCTGGGTGGGCTATTTTAGCATTTCTGATTGCCTATATATATATATACTTGGGGCCCAGTGCACGAATTCGTGCAACTTGAAAGAACTGTGGGCGGCAAGGCTGTGGAGGGCACAGGGGTGGG
>NW_006299245.1:5675971-5678341 GCF_000327345.1 Myotis davidii | reverse complement strand
ATATGTAATATAGTATCAGGAAAAATTGTGAGGAACTTTGAAATGTGTAAAAAAGATTCCTGAAGTACCATCTAACTCACCCTTCGGGGTTATCTATGTCATTTATTGTTTTTTAGCTTTTTTTTTTTTACAGCTCCACGTTGTAGAAAATGTATAGGAAAGCAAATAATTCACGTCCATAGAAATATACATAGATTTTGTCACATGGAATGTAATCAATTGATTGTTGTGTGAATATTGAAGTTTTCCATTTTGAAAAAAAAATATTTTAGCATTTTTTAAAATATATTTTTATTGATTTCAGAGAGGAAGGGAGAGGGAGAGAGATAGAAACATCAATGATGAGAAAGAATCATTGATTGGCTGCCTCCTGCATGCTCCACAAGGGGGATGCAGCCCACACCCCAGGCATGTGCCCTAACCACGATTTGAACCGTGACCCCCTTGTTCATAGGTCAATGCTCAACCACTGAGCCATGCTGGGTGGGCTATTTTGCCCAGTGCTGTGCCAGGTCCCCAGCTGTCCTTAAAGTGTCTGCTTGTTTATTTTAGGTAGATAAGTGTTGTTATTATTCTTGGGATGGTAGGAAATGCCGGGGGCTAGAGATCACTGGAGACTTTTAAATTAGAACAGTGTGAAGAGATGCTGGAATCCCTGGTACATTAAAAAGGGGGAGGGGGAGAAACCACACACTCAGCTGACAGCACCTGACCTGTTCGCATCTGTGGGCACCATGTGGGAACAAAGAATTTTTAGTAACCACCAGATGACAGCGACTGGTGCCCCCACTTACCTGCTCCAACATCCCACCGCAGCTGATGCCTGCCATGTTCTGCGCTCTGCCACCTGCTGCCAACGCCTGCCATGTTGCACGTGCGCCGTCTGGTGGTCAGCACACGTCATACTGACCAGTTGTTCTGCCGTTTGGTCTATTTGCACATTGGGGTTTTATATATATAAATTCTTTGAATTAGTTGTTCAATTTTATTGTTTACTTCAATAATTAATTAGAAAATACAATTGTTGACATACCTTCATTTTATGAGAGTTAAATGTACATTTCAGTTGATTGGGTATCAACCCTTTCATCGAAAGGTTGCTGGTTAAATTACCAGTCAAGGCACATGCCTGGTTGTGGGCTTGATCAATAGTAGGGGGTGTGTAGGAGGCAGCTGATCAATGTTTCACTCTCACATCAATGTTTCTCTCTCTCTCTCTCCCTCTCTCTTTGTCTCTCTCTAAAAACTTAAAGAAAACATTATTTAACACTATCAATTTATTGATATCTATTCCATTATTTTTTATGAGAATACTATTCTTGGATCCCACCAAATACTTCTTCTAAATTGGAATGACTCTACTAGACTCACTGCACAGCTATTATCTTGGAATTTTTGTTTATTCCCCTGAATTACATTTTTTTTCACTTTTTTTAGGGGGGAGGTTGGAGGGTAACCACTTATATGCATTATCTTTTTTGAAATTGAGTGCACTATTTGTCATAAAAATGTTTATTTTCTTCTTCTAAATTAGTAGTTTTTTCTGAGTAGACTATTCTTCGTTAAAAATTAATTTCTCTCAGAGCTTTAGGCATTGATCTAATGTCCTCAACCATCTGTTATTCTGTTGAGGGCATACTGCCAATTTGGTTGTCATTGCTCTATCATGATCAACATTTAATTTTTCTCTCTCTTTGATAGCCTTTAAAATCCTCTATATTTTCTTTATAGACTCATATTTCATACTGATGAATCTTTTATTCATTTAGGTTGCCACTGTAAGGACCCTTTAAAATCTCCAGAATCATTATATTTCTAATTTTGGAATATATTCTTTAATTATTTTTATAATCCTCCCAATTGTGTTTGTTCTCTCTTTTTAGAATTTTTAACTCCCAAATTGTTGCTTTAATGTGATAACCTGTTTCCATTTTATGGGACAAAATAGTCTGACCTGAATATCCCTGAGGATGCTTGATTTTTTTAAAGTTATTTTTGTTCCCGAATTATTTATTTTGTATAGGGAAAATTGTTATATTATTTCAATACTTTATACTTCTGATTTTCTTCATATGCTTAGTGATCTTTAATACTTTCATTATATTTAGAAGAACTTTAATTGATTATTTTTGGTGAATGGCATAGGTTTCCACTGCAGGTGTGTATTTGTCATTTTTTTTCTCTCGAGCTCTTCCTCTAGAAGAATTCTAGGTTCACACTGCAAAGCCAGCCTTTTGGGCGATGCTTTGCCCTGAGGCATAAATGCTCTGGTTTTCCCCATGCAGTTTCTTTCATTTCTTTAGAGAACACTTTTTTTTTTTGAGCACAAATACTCAGATACTTGTACCTAAGAAGCAAGGGTAGAGTAGA
>NW_006299245.1:5668646-5675949 GCF_000327345.1 Myotis davidii | reverse complement strand
GAGAAAGAAAGAAGTAGGAACACCACTTTCCTTTTAAACATATTTTCAATTTACCCTCTTAATGTTTTATTTCTTCTAATTCTCCAATGATTTCAAGTTCAGAGTTCTTTAAAGGTGACAGGTTCACTCCTATTTTTTTTCTAAAAGCCAATCCTGTACTTTTTCTTCTCTGTTACCTCATTCACTCTATTAAATTATCAAGAGTTCTTTGTACTGTTGATTCTCTAGAATTAAAAACAAAACCGCTGCTACTGATGATTCCTGTGTTGTCTTTATTATTATAGGAGATATATATATATATCTCAACTTGTGTAGTGGTTAACTCACTCAAGGTTATCATGTAAGGTTATCTGTGTCTTTTTATCTGCTTACAATCTTTTCCCTTTGGGAACTGCCTCCTTAAGCTATTGGAGTTTTAATCTAGTATTTGGATCTATGTCACACAGGCCATGCACATCATTCCCTTTCATTTAACTGTAGCGATTGACTTCAGTGAAGAACATATAATAAGTTTCAAGCCATAGTTATTCCCAAGAAATTTTTTTCCCCTCACTTGTAGAAATAGTGTTGGCCTAGAGCAACTAGTGGCCATTTTTGATAACATAAAGAGAGAAACTCTCTGAAAATAGATTTTGCAAGAATAAGAAAAACTGGAGGATGGAGCCAGACAGAGTTCTGGTGATTTTGTTTGTGTCCCTGAATAAAGAAATATCTGAATCTATATTTAGTCTTTTATAGTTCCAGGAGTCAATTAACTCTCTCTCTTTCTCTATAAGAGCATAAGTTGGGTTTTGTCATTTGTGTCATATGAGTTCCGTCTACCACTATTATACATGTAACAAATAAACATTAGGACACAGGTAGCCTTACTGAATAACCTGTATTTTTATTCACCATTGAATATGACTTTCCCTGGACAAATAAAGTCTCAAAGTTAGGAGAGAAATAAGTAAGCTGATTGGTTAATTTGTCCTAAAAATTTCAATTAATCACACTTAAAAAACTGTTGCACATGTATATTTGTTCAAATAATACAAAAAGAAAGTTCTCTCTTTTCCCAAACTACTTGATTTACTCATACTTGTTTTTTTTTAATGTACCCAAGATATTGATTTCAACAACCCAAACTAATAAAAAAGAAAAAGAAACAAGATTCAACATCATTATGTATTTCATAGCTGGGTACAGATGAGCTGATGGAAAGCAGCTAAAACACTTGTCTAGTAGCAGAGTGTTCCCATAGGAAAGTTATATTGAAAAATCATTCTGTGATATATTCTAAAATACATGCACACTTGCCCCCCATTGATTCAATTTTAAAGAAAAATGAAAATATTTCCAGCTAACCATAATAACTTGGAAAAAATTGGGTATCTTGCCATTTAAATAAATAACTACATAAATGTTTGGCAATTGGTCTATCTCAGTATATTGAGGGATAATAAAAGCTGTATGTAAAATCTATAACTTTTAGTTTCTTTGGACTTTTCTTATTTGTTGACTCAAATAAGTAATAAAAATAAAACCTATTTTTAAATGAAATGTTTTGGGTACCAGGAGGAAAAAAAAACTTATATAACTAATGACTACTAAAATAAACTTTCTATAGGTAGCAATTGGTTTCTAAACCATAGACAAACAGGTAATTAAGGGAAGACAATTTCTTAGAATTTTTTTGAAGTATTGAATTTTGGCATGAAAGATATCTCATGGGGAAACATATTTAATTAACCAAGTTACCAGGAAAAATAAAATGAATTAATTTTTAAAATGAATTAAATTTTAAATTAATTGATTTTTAAATTGTGAACTAACAGAGCAAACTAATTAAACATCATCCTTGAGCCGTCCTAAGAAACTGAACTACTATATAGTAAAATTGCTTTTGCTTTACCAACTTAGAATAAATGTTTGCATAATTGTATGTAGCTAAAGTAATTGCAAATTAATGCTCTGGGTTCATGCTCAATTTATATGACCGTGTCTTATTTCATATTGTGCAATAAAATTCTCATTTTATTCCTCATCAAATTTAAAGATATTCTAGCTTAGAGCAAATGGAAGAATTACATTGTCAAAAGCTGAGACCATCTGTCACCACTGGAGGTCATCTGGCTTCATTATTTATTCTGCTGAAGTGTGTGAGCCAAAATGTAGGTTTTTAGAACTTGAAATAGTTCATATATATTTATTGCTGGGGCCATATTTATAGTTTTCATCATTCTTACGCTAAAAAACAGCCCTAATGCTGGAAACAAAAGGGTACCTTCTCCTTGACGTATAGATGTATATTTTTAATATTTCAGAAAAAAGAAGTTAAGTCAAAGGGTATCAAGAGTACATATGATACACAGGTCCAGGATTTTATTTTCTTCTTTGATTTTTTTTTCCATTTAAAAAGGCTTTATCTGTAAGTAAATGTCCCCTTCCTTCCACTCTATTTATGTTTCTTAAATTCATGGCCTGGCCCTGTAACATCAAAGGTATAGTTTTAAAGATAGGGTTTAGTAAATGATTACATTATTAGATGGTTATAGTTTTATATATTTATTAATTCATGAATATGTCATAATAAGAAATCAACTGAGTCATATATAGTCATCATAGTTTGGCATTTCTGTGATGATTTTCCAATATTCTAGTGATAACATTTATTAATACACATTCAGAAACCTTGCAGAGTCAACATTTACTAAGCAAGTCTAAAATACTTATCACAAGATATTAATCTTGGGGAAGGTCAAGATGGCAGCTTAGGTAAATGCAGTAGTACTTGAATTCTCCCACAACCACATCAAAATTATAATTAAACTATGTAACAACCAACATTCAGCACCATCTGAAACCTGGCTGAATAGAAGTCCTACAACCAGAGAATTAAAGAAGCCACATAGAGACAGATAGGAAGGGTGAAGGCGAGGTGTGGGCTGGTTTGACATCATGTATGGTGGGTTTTTAACTTTGGGTGCGGAGGTCCCTCCTGAAGAGTGAGGGGTACCAGCCCCACTGTAGACCCATCAGCCCAGGGTTCCAGTATCAGGAAGAGAGTACCCATACCTTTGAGCTGTAAAAACCAGTGGGAATTGAGGCTGAGTGACATGGAGACTGCTAGGGTCCCAGGCAGTTTCTCTTAAAGGCCCAAATAGGGATTTACTCAGACATACTCCCTCTGAACTCCAGTGCTGGGACAGCAACGTGAAAAGAACCAGGGACATACAGAAGGGAGTTAAATTGTCTGGCATCAGGACAAGCGCTGGGGGCAAAGCTTTCTCCCAGATAAAAGTGCTGGCAGAGGTCATTGCTCCTTTGCTGAGAACCGCCTGCCACAGAGCTGACGGAGAGGCACCATAGCTGAGTCTCCATCAACCTGGCTCACACTGTTTGCCCTGCCCTGGTGATGCCCTGAGACCCTGCCCCTCCCAGTTTACAGGCTCATCTAAGCTGCCAGATGAGAGGGGGGTTCGGGTGAAAGATGAAAAAGGTAAACTAATTTAAAAGTACAAATGAGTAGTTACAGTGTAGTCATGGGAGTGTAAAGTACAGCATAGGGAATATCATCAATCGTATTCTAATAACTTTATGGCATCAGGTAGATATGAGGTTTTTGAGGTATGATCACTTAGTAAGTTTTATAATGTCTAATCACTGATGTATACCTGAAACTAATATAATATTTTAGGTCCACTGTAATTGAAAAATAAAGAATGATCTAATAAGCTATAAATATATTAAAAATATATTAAGCTCACTTTACAAGTCCAAGTGTAAAAGAAATGCTACTTTCTAAATCCACCAAGTCTGTCTGTAGTGTTCCCTTGATGTCCAGTAGTTCCATGCTTTCACATTACATTTGATATATGAAAACTTTGCACCCAGGAGCTACTTATTCTGTTTTGGAAACCAAGGTTGGTTTTTAAAACTATCACCTCTTTCAACCCAATTCTGTGTGGTTTGAATAAAATTTATTTTACTCTTAAGACCCAGATATAGACATTATTACCTTGATCTGGCCAATCAACACAACACATTTCTATGTTACAGTAATTGGTTCATAGATGAACATGTGACAAAATGAATTCTAATGGGGGATGTAATGAATAACAGAATATTACTATTTCTTTTAAAATATGAAGCTCAGAATATGTATAGTTTGATGCTATTTGAGCTATCTTAAAACCAATAGGAAAGAGCTTTCTGGAGAATAGCACTAATATTATTGTAAGTAGAATTAAAATACGGAGAATCAGACACTGATTCCTGGGACATTATTTCAATGTTGATCAAATAACTCCTTAACTTTTCAGTCATGTAAGCCAATAGATTGTCTTTCTGTTTAAGCTTTTAAATCTGTTTTCCTGTCCTTTGTAACAGATATGGCACCTACCTAAATATATCAGACAACCATATCTACAAAGGTGGAGAAATATCCCTTTGTCCCAACAATGTTTAAATTCTCATTGGGTATGGAACTAAGATTCCTATCTCCCAATTCATAATCCATTTTCTCTGCCCCCTTGATTCTGAAAGATGCTCTTTCTTCCAAACACTGCCCATAGTATCTAACATAGTCAACATTCCTATAGGTCTATTTTATCCCCCAGTTAAATTTTTTTAAAGATAAAACTGTATTTATGATATCACTTAACTTCTAAAGCTTTCCACTCCACCCAAAATCCCTGGACTTTCAAAGCTGCACTACCTAGTTTGGTGGAAACAGTAAAGGTGGCAGAAAAGTGAAGAAAGAAAAGATAGAACAAACAGATGCTAATATTTAGGTACAGTGGCCTGATTCTCAGATGCCAATGAATTAATTAACAATTGAAATTTTTTACTGGCATACAGAATTAAATAGTTTGTGTCTATTAGTAATTTTATTATATCTGAGAAAGACAACCTGAGTTGATCTGAGAAGGTCAATCTTGTGTCGATACTTAGCTGGATAAAGGTTTCTACCTTTGACTGAGGACTGTTACAAAATTTTCCAAGAAATCTTGGAAGTTTATCAGAAACAGTTGATAATCAGTTCTACCAAAATGTAGAGAAAATTTAAAAATAAGAAACCCAAGGAGATCAGGAAACAGATTACAAGTTCCTTCTGGAAGACCTAGGTTCTTGAACTACATAAGGATCTCCTTGATGGGAAGGAGATGATTAGGGCGCCAAATGATCTTGGAGGAAGTGGGGCTTCTATCTCCCCGCACCCTCCTCTTTCTCTTTCTTTTCATATTAGTTTAATAGGGCTGCCATAACAATGTCCCATAGACTGGATGGCTTAAACATTTATTTTCTCATAGTTCTGAAGGCAAAAAGTCTGAGATTAAGGTATCTTGTAACTATAGGGTTAATTTTTCTGACTTTTCACTCCTTAGCTTGTAGATGGCCATCTTCTTTTTCTTTTTTTTTTAACATGGTCTTTATTCTGTGGATACGTATGTCTGTACATAATTTCTTCTTCTAATAAAGATGCCAGTAATAATGGATTAGGACCCACCCTAAAAACCTCAATTTACTTAATTAGCCTTTGAAAGATCTTGTCAACATATATGGGTACTAGTGGCCCGGTGCACAAAATTCATGCAAGGGGTGCGGGGGTGTCCCTTACCCCTGCCTGTACTCTCTCCAATCTGGGACCCCTCAAAGGATGTCCTACTGCCAGTTTACAGGGATCAGACCTATGAAGTAACAATGGCAATTAAATATGATCGTAACAGTGACTGATTGGCCAGTAACACAACTTGATTGGCCAGACTAAATCAATGATGGTTCTGCTTACAAGGAAGTCCCTTGTTCAAGGCTTTAATGATAAGGAATGAAATATATCAAAGAAGTACATAATAAGTTTGTAGGAAAAAGTGTTTTCTTGGTGAGTTCCATGCATTCTATTATATAGCCCCATGTTTATGTGAGATCTCAGTTTATCTGAATGTTATGTAAGATCTTAGATCTAGAACCCAAGCATTGATGTTTATGTATCTACTAGTGGCCCGGTGCATGAAATTCGTGCATGGGGGAGGATGTGTTCCTCAGCCTGGCCTGCACCCTCTCCAATCTGGGACCCCTCGAAGGATGTCCTACTGCCAGTTTACAGGGATCAGACCTAAACTGGCAGTCGGAATTCCCTCTCACAATCCAGGGCTGCTGGCTCCTAACCACTCACCTGCCTGCCTGATTGCCCCTAACCACTCTGACTGCCGGCCTACTTGCCCCCAACTCTCCCTGCCACCGCCTGCTTGCCCCCAAATGCACCCCCATCAGCCTGATCATCCCCATCTTCCCTCCTCATTTGCCTGCTCACTCCCAACTGCCCCCCTCCTGGCCTGCTCACTCCAAATTCCCTCCCCTTGCTGTCCTGATCACCTCCACCTAACCCTCACTGATGGTCTGCTCACCCCCCAACTGGTCCCCCTGCTGGTCTGCTTAACCCCAATGGCCCTGCCCCCCATTAGTCTGATCACCCACAACTGCCTTCCCATCCTGGCCTGATCACCCACAACTGCCCTCCCCTCTTGGCCACTAACTGTCTGTACCTTGGCCCCACCACCATGGCTTTGTCCAGAAGAACATCTGGAAGGTATCCTGGAAGGTCTCCCAGTCTAATTAGCATATTACCCTTTTATTAGTATAGATAGAGACCTGGTACACAGGTGGGGGCCGGCTGGTTTGCCCTGAAGGGTGTCCTGGATCAGGGTGGGAGTCCTTCTGGGGTGCCTGGCCAGCCTGGGTGAGGGGCTGAGGGCCATTTTCAGGCTGGCCACACCCCCTTCAGGGTGAGGGTCCCACTGGGGTGCCTGGCTAGCCTGGATGAGGGGCTGATGGCTATTTTCAGGCTGACCAAGCTCCCCAGCAGGGGCCCTCACCCCAGGGGGGTGTGGCCACCCTAGGTGAGGGGCTGAGGGCTGTTTGCAGGCTGGCCACACCCCCTTCAGGGTTGGGGGTTCCCGCTGGGGAGCCTGGCCAGCCTGAATGTGTCCCGGATGGAAAGATGATATCCATAATACTGCATTTGTGTGACTCATGTCCTTACATTTTGTCTAGTATTATTGTTGATTACACTGTTGTCTCTGAGTCTTAATGCAATATCTGATCCCCAGCCTTTTTTACCATGTGGAAAAAGAATAGGCTATGTCATTGCATCTAACGTAGGAAACAGGATACTGATTTGTTTCATTTTTGTGGCATTTGGATTATTGGGATCTGGTTTACAATGAATGAGCAAGTCCCTTTAAAAAGGAGGTTCTTCATCTTCATTTCTGAATATGACAGCAACCTTGGTTACACAGGGAAAATAATATCTACCTCATTC
>NW_006299245.1:5664163-5668267 GCF_000327345.1 Myotis davidii | reverse complement strand
TTCTAGAATTGCATCCTCATGCACTCCATTTTCGCTGAGAAGGCAGTTCCTACCAGTATTGGCAGTACTTGTTGATGACTGTTCTTTAGACATATTCTGTCCCAGGCGCCGCCTTCTTTCAAGATCAGAGGCACGTTGGTCTTCAGACATTTTCTGTCGATGATGCCGGGCTTCTTTTGGCTGCAGAGTTACCTTGTATCAATAGTAGATGTTTAGACATAGTCCCACCTGCCTGCTGTCAGGTGAATGAGAGTCCTGGCTGTCAGGTGGCAGAGAGCTGTCTGACCAACGGCTGATTCTGCCTGATTCTGTGGGGGTGGGACTTCCTCCTCCCTACTGTCAGAGTCTTGGCCAGCACAAATGGGGACACCCTATAACCCTATTTTACTCTGTTATTTTCTTCACTTGTTGTGGCATAAACTTCATACCTCATTCTCTGTAGGACTTTCCCATTGTATTCTCTATAGCTATTTTTGGAATTCAGAAAAGCTGGACAGTGAATGGATAGTCACTGCTTTACTATGACTTTCCTTTTACTTCTAACATTTGCTGACTGATCAGATTTCTTCCCATTTAGCTCCATATCCCCACATTTAACATTGACATATTCATATTAAAACCTTATCAATATCTTGTATCTTCATAAACTTAAGATCCTTACATGGTTCAAACAGAATTTTCTTTGACTGCTAATATGTAAGTGGGAAAAATTGTGTTTAGTTATTTAATCAATGTAGCTTCTTAAATCGGTAAAGCTACAATTTATAGAAAAAGTGTAAAATCAAGTGAAAACTCAATTGTAGCTTTTTAGAATAAATCTATTTGTTGACCATGTTCTCTACTAATCTTTCCACCTACCCAGTTGCCATTGGTGGCATTGCATTTTTAGTGTCATCAGCAATAAACAATCAACCACCAGTGGAATTGTTGTCAAAATAATACTCATTCTTTGATGGGAGATACCATCTTAATACTCTGGTACTGAATCTATTTCTTCTTGGAATTTATTGGTTACACACTAAGGAAAGTACAGTGCTTACTATCTATAAAATAGAGGTGAAAGGGACATACCGCAGAATATACTACTTTGGCATATTAATTATATTGAATTAAATTTCCTTAAGAAATAGCAAGCACAAGGAAAGACACTTTGACCTGCATTTGTCCCCATGAAAACAGGAAATCTATCTCCATGTGAAGGTACTTTGCCCACACCAGAGAACAGACAACATCCTTATCACCAGAGATGAAAATCCAGGGCCCAAAAGGCTGTATAAACAAACCTTGTTTTTTCTTCACTAGTTAGTTTAGTTCTTCACTAGTTACCTAAAGTCCAATTTCCCTTTTTAGTTAATTATTCACAAATTTCCTGTGTGTGTGTGTGTATTTGTTTGTTTGTTTTTTGTCTAAAACATCTAAAGGCTACCTGCTTTAGTCACTTTAGGTCTCATTTCTATGAGTTCTTTTCTTTAAATATATTTTATTGATATTTTACAGAAAGAAAGGGAGAGAGATTGAGAGTTAGAAACATCAATGAGAGAGAAACATCGATCAACTGCATCCTGCACATCTCCTACTGGGGATGTGCCCGCAACCCAGGTACATGACCTGGACCGGAATCGAACCTGGGACCTTTCAGTCTGCAGGCCGATGCTCTATCCACTGAGCCAAACCAGTTTTGGCAATGAGTTCTTATAAGTACAAAGTTAAATTTGTTTTTCTCCTGTTAATCTGCTGTGTAGATTTAATTATTAGAAAAAACACAAACAAACAAAAAAAACCCATAATGGAAAAAGGGAAATTGTCCTTCTCTAGGGGGAAAATGTGTAAAAAATAAAATAAAACTTGTACAAAGGAGTATTCCTCACAGGGGCGATTTAAGGAGATCTTTACAATTAATAAAAAAAATTCTCTGGTCATGACTCAGTTAATAGTGTAGTGTTATAAATTAGACCATATTGTTTAGGAGAAAGGAAATAATTTTGCATGCTATTTAAAGTTCTCTCCACAATTTAATTGTGTCCCTACTTTTCACCCTGCTCTATTATATTCATGTTCTAGGAAAAGCTGAAATTATTTATTAAAAACAATATGCACTTAATAAGCACTTTATAGGCATTATTTAATCAAGTCTCACATAAGTAGAGTGTGGTATTATTATTATACTATTTTTAAAAGTGAAGAAAAAAAAAACAAAACACCAACTCAGGCTTTAGGAGTTAATAAGTTGACCAAAGTCATGCTAATAAGTGGCAAAAGCTGAATTTGAAACCAGCCTGCTTGTGTTTAGAGCCTTAGTTATGAACATAATCTTGTTGCCTTTCAGTTTTATTTTATGTCTTAAAACAGCATTATTTAAAGTAAAGTAGCTACTATTCAAGTTAATTTTTTCTTTATAGAATGACATCATAATATTGCCCAAAGCTTGTGATAGTGTAACCCATTCCAAAATTAATAGCACCTTGTAAAGCATGGCACTCTTGTGTCAAGAAAAATGATAGTTTTCCAGTGCATAGACTTTGTATGTTGCTCAGCTTTTAACATTTTTACCTGAATAAAAAATTATAGATAGCTGTTTAGAGAAAAAAAAGAGTTGTTTATTGATTTGAGCTGCTCTAATGATAGACACCAAAACATTCTTACCATTTTTCCAGTTATAAACTTCAAACAAGTTATATGCAACACTGTAGGAGTCAATAAATGTTCTATTATCCTAAGACTAGGGGCCCAGTGCACAAATTCATGCACCTTGAAAGGAGTTGTGGGCTGCGAGGCTGCAGTGGGCACAGGGACAGGTCTTGGCCCATCCTCTGTGCCCCTGCTAGGCCCCTCCTGCTGCAGCCTCTAGTTCCCTGTCTGCCAGCAGCCCCACTCCCACTGCCGCTGCTCCCATGTGCTGACAGCGCAGAATGATTGGGGCCAGTGCCAGCAGTGGATGCAAGTGGATCTGGCACCGTCAGCATTGCGAGCAGTGGCTGCTGCCCCGATTGCCCCTCAGGAGTAGGGGGAGGTGGAGAAGCCCTCAGAGGTGATCAGGGCCAGCAGCTGCTGTTTGCACCTGCTGACAGGCTGAGCAATAGAGATTGGCGCTGGATGCCAGCAGCAGGTGTGAGCACTGGCTCCAGTGTCAGCTGTGGGTGCAAGTGGGGCTGGTGCCAGCAGCAGGTGCAAGTGGGGTGGACACTGGCAGCAGGTGTGAGTTGGTTAGAGTGTCATCCAGATGCAGCAAGATTGCAAGTTCGATCTCCAATCAGAGTACCTATAAGAAACAACCAATAAATGCATAAATATGTGGAACAATAAATTGATCTCTCTGTCTCTCCCTTTCTCTCTCTCTCTCTCTCTCTCTCTCTCTCTCTAATTCCCTTCCACTTTCTCTAAAATCACTAGTTAAAAAAAAGAAGATGAAATAACTTCTATTTTATAATGGTACTAGAGGCCCAGTGCACATATTTGTGTACCAGTGCAGTCCCTTGGCCTGGCCTGCGCTCTCTCACAACCTGGGACCCCTAGGGGGATGTTGGACTGCTGATTTCAGCCCGATCCCTGCAGGCTGAGGGACCCCACTGTTGCACAAATCCATGCACTGGGCCTCTAGTATGCATACAAGACCTTTGGTTAATCTCTTCCCGCCCTCTCCCCTCCCCCCTTCCCTCTGAGATTCATCAGTCTGTTCCATGTTTCCATGCCTGTGCATTGAGCATCTGCCCCCTGATGGTCATTGCGTGTCATAGCTAGCGGTACAATGGTCGAATGGTTGAACGGTTGCTTAGGCATCCTATCTAATAAAAGAGAAACATGGTAATAAGCGTACGACCGCTACCCTTCCCATTGGCTAATCAGGGCGACATGCAAATTAACTGCCAGCCAAGATGGCGGCCGGGAGCCAGGCAGCTTGAAACTAACATGAGGCTTGCTTGCTTCAGTGACTGAGGAAACCAACATTCCCCACCTGCCTTGCCAGCCTCTGAGCCTGCAGTTTCAAACATTGTAATAAATACTGCCGGACTTCAGCCAGCAGATTCGCAACATTGTAAGCAAAGGCCAGAAACCTACTTTCAGCCGCGGAGGCCTAAGAGCTGGAGCCAAGAGCTAAAGCTGGCC
>NW_006299245.1:5654514-5663273 GCF_000327345.1 Myotis davidii | reverse complement strand
TATATATATATATATGCCTATATATATGCATATATATATATATTTACTGTTTACTGATTAATTTACTGTTTACTGATTAAAATATCTCAAGTATAATTTACACATTTACTACACTTTTGTTACATTTTAAAATCTATAAGGCTAAATGCTTCAGGCATAGTTTTAAGCAAAAATAAAAAATACAAGAAGAGAATAAGTTCAAGTTCTATTGACATTAAATTTATATGGCAATTGAAGGTCTAACATCCTGTGGAAGATGTTTTCTATATTATCTTGGTGGAGATGTGAATCTATTTCAATGATAAGCTTCCTTCCCCCCACCCCCTAACAAAATAGATAATATATACAGTTTCACATACTGGCTTGCATTTCTGTCACAGCGGGATATGCATGGTGACCTCCATGAATAAAAGAAACTATTTTTAAAATATATATTCAAATGGAATCAATTTCCTGCTTGAAGTTGTTCAGTGGTTCTCTATTTAATTAGAATACATTCCAAATTCCTTAGCCTGGTACACAAACCCTTGCATGACACAGTCTCTGTCTGCTAGTCCTCATCTCTTTCAGCTCTCCCTTGCTCGCAGTACATTGGGGTTCTTGTTGTTATTGTGTCTTAAACAGAGCACCGATCCTTTTACTTCAGGCCATGGCTATTCTCCTTCTCCAACCTATCACATACCTGCAAATTAAACTGACAAAAACCAAGTTAACAGAAGGAAAATACAATTTTTATTAAGATTTTAAATTTTACGTTCACAGGGCCTTCACAGAACAAAGTAAAACACCTGAAGAAGTGGTTAGAATTGAAGCTTGTGTACCATTTCACTAAAAGAGAATGCTAAATAGTAGAGAAGTGACAAAGGAAAGGGGGTTTAGGCTTACAGGGCCAATAAGTTGTGGTGAACAAACTAAAAAAATAAACAGGGGAAACTATGGAAGATAAGGGTTATTTCAATAATGTCTGCCTATACAGACTCATCTTGGCCTCCCCTCATTGTCTCTTCTCTTGGGAGGATACCTTTTTTTATGGTAAATTTATGTCCTGCTTCTAGGAAAACAGGGGGAAGATATAGAGCTTTTTCTGCACCTACTGATCCTCAATTGCCTTCAGCTCAAAATACCAAAATGGCATCACCTGGTTTACTTACTTCTTATTACTCACTTAGTTTATACTGGTCCTTTAATTTTGTCATCATTTCATTGTGTGACTCCTCTGGAGCCAATGCGGACTCCACACAGGCGAGGAACTTCTCGGTGTCAGTCTTTTTCACTCCTGTATCCACAGGTGCTAAAACAGTGCAGGTACCCACTGCAATGGTTTATGTATCCCTTTGTTCCTTTCTCTTACTTCTCTCACCAATCTGAACTTTTCCTTTGATACTTTTTTTTGCTCTATTGCTTTCTTTACTTTCTTCTCTGCAAAGATAAAGATGGTGAAAGAATAGATGGTCAGAGACAATAATTTTCATAGGATACAATTTTGACAGAATTTAAAAAAAAAAAGAGGAGGGGGGAAGCTCTTCAACCCAATGGTTTAGAGGCTACATAGTATAGTACTTAGGACTGTAAGTTCTAGAGCTTCAATACCAACCTTGAATCCAACTTTATGATTTACTAGGGGTGTATCTTGTTGAACCTGTCTGAAGCCTTATTTTTGCATCCCTAAATTCAGGATGATAATAGTTTTTGCTTCATGGTTATCATTGCAGTGATTAAGTCGATCCATACCTCTGCGTGAGTCACCCTTACTAATGTCCCGTTGGTATGGAAAATCATACGGCCAAGCTCAGACTCACTGTGGAGTCACACTAAGTGTGGTTTATTGGAAGCACCAATGTCGCAGTTCACTCCACCTGTCTGGGAAACCACAAAAACTGGGCTGAATCGTGCTTTTATCGTCTTAGCTTTGGAAATACCCACTTATCTTAAAGATAGTGAACATGTTCTCAATTTGCCTTGTATACCAAAAGGTTTAGTTATGAAATGCACTTACATATTAATATTTAGTGAGTACATTGGATGAATAAAATCCTTACACTAGCATTTCCCTAATACGAGCTGCAAATTAAAGCTTGGAAGACATAAGAGGGTTCCATGTTCAAATTCTACAGTATATTGGTTAAAATAGTGCTCCCTACACTCCATTCCTCTTCCTATATGCATTCTTCCAATTTAATTCTTATTAAGAGATGTTTCCATCAAGAGGAGAAATCTTGGATCTGTATTTGTGACTGGCTATGGCCAATAGAATACAGTGAGAGTGATGTTTTGCCATTTTGAAATGTAGGTCCCGAAGGCTTAGCATGCTTCACTCTCTCTCTATGCAGTCTTCCCCAGCTAGGACAACAACCTTAGGCTTGCCTGCTGGGGGATTACAGACCATATGAAGTAGAGAGAGTCAAGTTACCCCAGCGGGGGACCCTAGACCAGTGGTTGGCAAACTGCGGCTCAAGACCCACATGGGATTCTTTGGCCCCTTGAGTGTGGCTTTTCCACAAAATTACCACGTGTGGGCACGCATGTACAGTGTGATTGAAACTTCGTGGCCCATGCCCAGAAGTCGGTATTTTGTGGAAGAGCCACACTGAAGGGGCCAAAGAGCCGCATGTGACTCGCGAGCCACAGTTTGCCGACCACTGCCCTAGCCCATCCAGTCTCTTGCTGAGCTTTCCAGTGATGAGAGAAGCATGAATAAGTCCAGAGATCAATGTAGCCTGATTCTGATGAGCAGGTCTGCTTAAAAATTTATAGATTGAGAATTTGGGGGTGGTTTACTTTATATAACAGTAGATAGCTAATATAAACATCCTCAGAATTTACAATGCTGATAGACATATTTAACTATAAAATAAGAAACTACAGAACAACAACAAAACACAATTAAAATTATATAATTATTTTTAGCTAACTTTCCCCAAATTATTTGGCTACAAGACTTCCACAACCGCCCTTGCTTTTTATGTTAATATTACTGGCTACATTTCTACTCTAATAGTTTGTAGAGCACATTTTGGAAACTTCTGTAGAATTCAAAGATACAGTGGGGCCTTGACTTATGAGTTTAATTCATTCCGAGACCGAGGTCATTAAGGAGCTCATTAACTCAAATTACTCTGTCAACTCAGTGCAAAAAATCGGCCGAAAGACAGCTGGTATCCCAAAAAACTCATTAGTTGGGACACTCGTAAGTCAAGGTCCCACTGTATGTCAATTCAGCAGAAACTATAAAGTGGTGGTGCTTTTATTGTTTCCACTTAATTTGAAATAATTCATTGATTTGGATAAATTTGGTCAGGTTTATTCCTTATTACATACATTTTAAAGTAATTTTTATTTTTTGTTAATCTTCACCCTAGGATTTTTTTCCATTGTTTTTGTTTGTTTGTTTGTTTTTGTTTTTGGAGAGAGTGAAATGGAGGGGGAGAAGCTCAGAGAGAGAAACCATGAGAGAGACACATTGATTAGTTGCCTCCTGCACATGCCTGACCAGGGCTGGGATCGAGCCTGCAACCGAGGTACATGCCCTTGACAAGAATCAAACCCAGGACCCTTCAGTCTGCGGGGCAATGCTCTGTCCTTTGAGCCAAACTGGCTAAGGCTTAAAGTAATTTTTAAAACAATTTTTTCTGCCCTTGCTACAAATGCCCTCAATTCCCATAGTTCTAATACAAAAAAAATTCAGACATACTAGTATGTGAGGATTAATCATTCACACTGAGTCATGTACATATCTGATTCAAGTGTTGAATGGTAGATGACTTATGGGTCAATATTAAATTATACATGTAAGAAGTTCTCAAAAATGTTTGACACACTGAAGAGATAAGAAACCAGGCAAATGGAATAGAAAATAATACTTTAGATATTGGTCGAGCATTATAGAGCAAACTTTAATTTTCTTGCCATGCCAAAATATGACAGCTCTATGCTCCTAGTATTTAAGTTTGTGTGCTATAGTGAACACAATATTTTCTGAGATGAAATTTTGCCTGATTTTATCATGAATTCTAGGGTAAAAGCTGTGAATAAAAGTATTGCTTATAAATGAAATGATACCCAGTTAAAATTTACATGAGAATTAAAAATTGGTTTTATTTTTGTAAGTTCTTTTTAAAATTGTCATCTCTGCCATTCATCTGGGGATCTATCAGGCTTTTCATAGACCTACCATTTAAGATCTCTTCATTTTGTAAGTTTGTATAGTTATGAAGTTTGATTTTGGATCAAAAGTCAGGTCTAAATTAATTTAACACTAAATGATTAAAGTAAGTGTAGACAAACAGCGAAGAGAATTTAAACCTCTTAACCAGAGGCTTATTACTATTAGCACAATAAAAACATTTGACCACAATCATTAAATTATATTTATTTAACTTTTATTAAGCATTAATGCCTATTACTCTAGTTAAGCCTATGTAGCTGAACTCACATTTCTCTCAATAGCATTTGAGGGAAACAGGCAATACTACATAACATTAAAATCTCCACTTAGCTACTAGTGAGTTAGTAGCCATTTTAATTGAAAAATAATAAAATTTTGAGATCTAGAAATGTATTCTTAAATATAATTAAGGATGTGTTCTCTTAGAAGTAAATATGTCTAAACAGTATTATTTACAAAAATCAACAAATGAAATACTAAAAATCACAAAAGTCAGATTTATTGGGATAGTAGTGGCCCGGTGCACAAAATTTGTGCACATTAAAAGAGAATTAGAGGAAATTTTTTAATATTGCTATTTGCCCTTTCTCTATAATAGAAGTGTCAGAGATGAAACAAAATTAGTAAAATGTATATGAAAATCTACCTCTGGTCAGAGTCTAGGGCAGCCGTGGGCAAACTACGGCCCGTTTGCGGACCCAGAGTCAAGTCCCTGCCCACCCACACACGCCTTGAAATCACGTGAGACCCTGACACTGGCTGGCCCCACCCCTGTCAAGCCCCACAGGGTGGGGGGTGCAGCTTCAGGTCCCCTGGCCCCAGCACGAGGGTGAGGGGCACAGCCTCAGGTCCCCCAGCCCCAGTGCGAGGGTGAGGGGCACAGCCTCAGGTCCCCCAGCCCCAGTGCGAGGGTGCGATGACCATTTGCATATTAGCTCCTTTGTATATAGGATAGTTAGAGAATGAAATGCCATGTATCCCAAAACCTAAAGTCTTCAAATAATACTAATGGCATGTGGAAATTCTGAGGGTATACTTTTTAAAAATATATAGTTTTATTGATTTCAGAGAGGAAGGGAGAGGGAGAGAAAGATAGAAACATCAATGATGAGAGAGAATCATTGATTGGCTGCCTCCTGCATGCCCCCTACAGGGATCGAGCCCACAACCCAGGCATGTGCCCTTAACCAGAACTGAACCTTGGAACCTTCAGTCCCCAGGCTGACACTCTATCCACTAAGCCAAATTGGTTAGGGCTCTGATGGTATACTTTTAAAAGAGGAACAAAGATAATAAAACTGTACATAATGAAAGTTTCATTTTTAATTGAAAAATAATTATGATAATAGAGTGGATACTCGATATGCAGACACTGAGAGGCCAGTGCCCAGAGTTTTTGTGTCATAGTCTTTCAGAGCCCATGCATTCTGCTGTGGGCCCCTCCAGGGTGAGAGAGAGAGAGAGAGGGAGAGAGGGAGAGAGAGAGAGAGAGAGAGAGAGAGAGAGAGAGATAGTGAGAGAGAGAGAGTGCTTCTTTGTTCACCTGGAGTTATGTATTCTCAGGCTTGGGAGGAACCAGAAGTTTTTTCAAAATAACCAATTAGCTTCCCCAACTTTCACAGCCTTGCATTCGTTTCACCCCCTGAGCCAATGATCTTTTCCCCAAGTTAGACTGGCAGGCCTGTATGGTCCAGCACTTCTCCCTGTGACATTTTGACTTCATTGCACACGTGCTTACCTCCTTTTTGTTCTATCCCCCAACTGCCCTGTGTTCTGAGGGAATGGACTGGTGGTTTTCTGGTAAAGCCAACAGTCCTCTGCTTCCCAGCTGAATATGCTCAACAATATCTGACTTCCCTTCACTCTCATTCTTTATTAACTAGCTAGCCATGGTAAAACTTCACTTAACATTAAAATAAATCTTTTGATACAGGAAAATATTCTAAACTCAAAATGCTTTTAAAAATTCAGTGGCATTCCATATGAAGAAATGCTTATTTTTACAGAGATGACAACTTATATTAGAAACATATCATAGCTCACATTTCAAATTTAAAATTCTGCACCAGTTTACCTGCTCTCATTGGGATTGTTTTTCTCCCCTATTATGCAGTTTTCATTATATTTTCCATTAGTGAAGCAAAGCAATGACCCAAAGAACCCATGCGTCTCAGACATATAATTTCAGAAAGCAGAAACTACATCATTGATTTTCCTTCCCAAATGATGTGCTATAAAAGAGAGAAGAGGATATAGAGATTCTGTATAAAATAAAAACATGTTTTAGTGTATGCAACAATTTTCCCTCTGGTTCTCACTGACTGTAGCTTATTCATTTTAAAATAAATTTACCCCAACACCATCTCTTTCTTTCTTGTTCGCTCACACATTGTTTATTCTTTGTAAGGGAGGGGAGGTTGTTTCCCTTTCAAATCCTACAGTTCCCTCAATTCATACATTCTTTCTATTCCCTTCAAATTAGCCATTTTTTTCTGTGCTCATCTCTCTCTCTCTTGTTTTTAAAGAAACCAACACAGTACAAACTTTTTATTATCCAATCTTTTCCCTTAGAGTTATAACACAGCATCTGTTTCTAAGTTACCTCAGGTATCAGTTTACCAAAGATTTTGCCTCTGAAGGATATAGAACACTGTCTTATCAGTCTTTGATAACAGTTTCCTTATACCCACCAAGTGACCACTAAATCAGTGTAGTACTTTAAGCTTTTCTTATATAGTACTGCACGTTTATGTACCAATCTCAATTGTCAAAATGAGGTAAGTTAAAATGTGGTAAAAGAATCCCCAAATCTCAGTGGTTTCACACATACACACATATGAACTTTTACACACAAACACAACTTTATTTCTTGCTCATTGCAGGCTAACAGGGATATTTACTTGATAATGAAACAGGACTTTTAGGGGTCAAATAGTACAGGTTTAGGAAATTTTAGAAATTTTGGAAATTAGGGGGACCATGGAGGAAGCACAGGGCTGCAGAGCAGCAGAAGGTATATTTCCATAGAATAGGGGAGCTGAAAAGCTGCAACAGGTACATTTCCATAGAATGAGTGAGCTGGGAACAGCAAAAGGTCTATATTTACAAAATAAAGAGAAGGAAGCCCTTCATCCAGAAGGAGAAGAAGAAAGCCCAAAGGGAATAGGAAAACAATAAGGAAGGTGGGGGGAGAACCTCACATGTCCCATGTGAGGCTCAACCTTTGAGCCCAGGAGTTACTATAGTAACCAGTCCAAGGGAATAGTGACCAATCAGAGGGGATATCAAGGTACCAGGATCTGCAGCCTTTTATAAGCCATAGGGAAAAGGAACTTAGTGGGACCCTTTTCCTACTCCCCATGTGGGAGTACATTCTGTAGGACTCTTCGCCCTCCCCACGTGGGAGTCTGTACTTGTTCTTTAATAAATTTCCACCTTTGCTATACCATCTTCTGTCCATGGATTCATTCTTTGACTCTGGCAGACAAAGAATCCAGGTTCCAGTCCAAAAATTCCGTATCCCTAGTATGTAACATAAAATGTAATATCCTCTTCTAATTCTAAAATATAACATACATACAGTTCACTACATATACCAGCTGACCTCACATGCATGAGACAGTGATTGTGGGACCATCATCTATGTTGTGTTTCTCTGTGACACAAGGTGAAGCAGCCTCCATTATCTGGGCATCACCAATTGCCATGACAGATGGTAAAGAACACATCAAGGCATATACTAAGTGTGAGAGATAGTCATATTTTGTGTCCATTTAAAAGAAAAATATTGATTTTGAAAGTATTACAGATGTCCCCTTTTTCTCCTTTAATCCCTTCCTCCCCACTTCCACTCCCTCCCTAGGCCTCCACTACACTATTGTCTGTGCCCATGTGTTATGCATAAATGCATGTAAATTCTCTGGTTAATCTCTCCCCTAGCCCTTCCCTCTGAAATATGTTAGTCTGTTGCATGCTTCAATGTCTCTGGATCTATTTTGTTCATCAGTTTATTTTGTTCATTAGATTCCATATATAAATAAGATATATTTTGTGTTCATTTTTCTTCTTTACTACATGAGTTGACTATCAATGGGTATCTTACCTAATAATAGACAAACAGGCATATTGACTATACCTTCACTATGCCTTAAGCCACACCCACCAGCCAATCAGAGCGACTATATGCAAATTAACCCAACCAAGATGGCAGCCAGCAGCCAGGGAGCTGGAGCAAGCAGGATGCTTAACTGCCCAATGATGGAGGAAGCCAAGCTTCCCTGGCGGCTCTGAGCTCCACTCAAAGCAACAAAATTTCAATTATAGAAGGTAAATAAACCCCAGATACCTGCTTCCAGTCTCCATGGCCATGGAACTGGAGCGAATAAAAAACAAAAACAAAAAAAAGAAAGACTGGAAGCTTCAGTCTCCGGGGGGCTTCGTCAGTCTGAAAAGAGCCATCATCCCCTCACCCAGGCTGGCCAGGCTCCCCAGTGGGGACCCCCACCCTGAAGGGGGTGTGGGAAGCCTAAAAACGTCCCTCAGCCCCTCACCCAGGCTTGCCAGGCACCCAGCAGGGACCCCTACCCTGAAGGGG
>NW_006299245.1:5652893-5654372 GCF_000327345.1 Myotis davidii | reverse complement strand
GAGGGCTGCCGGGCTGCCAGAGGGATGTCTGACTGCCACCTTGGGCCCATTCCCCCAGGGAGCGGGCCTAAGCCAGCAGGTGGACATCCTCCGAAGGGTCCCAGACTGCAAGAGGGCATAGGCCGGGCTGAAGGACCACCCCCGCCCCAGTGCACAAATTTTTGTGCACAGAGCCTCTAGTTAATATTCATAAGAGTTAATAAGTATCACTCTAAAATTGAGTTTGAAACAATTGAGCCATAAGACATAGGAGTATAATTGGAAAAAATGGTTCAACATAAGGTCAAAATCACACTACCTAATATGTGTCCCAAAACTGAAAGTCTGTCTTCCCTGATAAGCTTATAATGTAGATTAACAGGAATGTAGAAGAAGATAAGTATTCTCTACTAAGAGTAGAGAAAGCTGTTGTGATTTTATTGTTTTGTTTTTATATTATGTTAGTGTATAATTTCAGCAATTGCCCGTTTCAAGACTATGTAGGAGAATTGCTCTAGGAATGTAACCATGCAGAAACACCATTACTTTAATGTGACCCTTTCTTCTTACTGTTCTTGCATTCTCTTCCATAATCACTAAGCCCTCAGGACATCAGATTCTGGTCAGCATCAAATGTTTAAGAACATAGCCTTAGGTCTGTTGACCACAGAAACAGAGGTTCATCAAACTAGAGATAACATCTTGAGAGCAGTTGTGTTTCACTATGGATCTATGAACCTGTAAAGACCCTAGCAACAGCATTCTCATGAGACTAGACAGAACTAAGCCATAGCTGACATCAGGACCTGATACAACGGTCAACTCCTTACCCTGGCCCCAACCAATAAGTGGAGTCCATGCTCCAACTCCCTTAATCACTATGATTAATAATTTTTCCCATATATAACTCACACCCTAGAAGCAATTGGAGAACCAGGTTTTGGAACATTAGTTTACCTATGCTTCTGGGTTTGGAACCATTTCCTTAAATAAACCTCTACCTTTTTTGCTGAAAACTCCTATTTATGTTTGATTGGGCTTTGATGCATGCAAGTGAACATATCCCTTTAGTTTGGTAACAGACCAATCTTGTGAAATGGTTTAGGGATCAGAAGAACTGGCATTAAATATCATATGCACAAGTAATTGCTTGGAGACTATGAATGAGTGGGAAGACTCAACTACTGTGAGGTGTTGTGGACTGAGGTATGTAAGCATCCTGAGAGAAAATGCCTTGGGGGCTTCAAGAGATCATTGCAGGGTGATTAGAAGAACAGACCATTGGTAAATAGAATTTTTCCCTGCCCTATAGATAGGTCAAAAGAGGTTATCTCTGATAATCTCTTATGGGCAAAGCTTCTAAATCAAATTCTTTGGTAGTTAATGGGGAATGGGCAGAAGTTTCTCTTGAGCCTGAGGCTAAATTTGCTTTTAGCTCAAAACAATCTGCATGCCATAGAGGCACAGCTTGGGTGACTCTTTCGAACCCCACAGTTTAAA
>NW_006299245.1:5649768-5652492 GCF_000327345.1 Myotis davidii | reverse complement strand
AAATAATAATAGAGGGGCTCTCTCTCTGCGACCTGCTGCTGTGCCAGTAAGGGGGGGCAGGGGAGCCAAACTTAGGTTTGAAATAAATGACTCTTTGCTTTTGCATCGGACTCGCTGGCTCCCTGGTGGGCCCTTGGGAATCTTGAAATCTGGGCACAACAGTAAGGTCAACAAAGATGCAAGTAAAGCAAAGTGGGAGTTGTTGAAGATACACTCCAGGTGAGAAGTGAGCCAGTTGAGAGAGGCAATAGCCCTATACTCCTGGGTTATATGGTTTAAAAAAGGGATTTTCTGGGTGGAGACTTTCATTTGCATTTAGGGATGATTGAGAGAAAAGGGTTAGATAACTTTATTTATTACTACCCATAATGCATACAGAAAAATCCACAGTGGGTGGGGTGTCAAAACCAAAATGCAAATTTTATTATAATTAGTCCAGGACCCTAGTAAGGTCACATTGAGGTCATGTCCTTTTCCTCTGAACTTGCGCCAAGAACCATCTGTTTCTGAAGCTGCCCGCTGGATGTCTGCTGGCTGCTGAGCCACCCATAGAGTGGTGGTCTGAAGGCAATGTTGGTCCGACCCCTGTTCAGAATCCCAGGGCAGGCCCCATCCCAGCTGTACATGTTTAACTTCCTACCTAACATTCCCCACTCAAGTTATAGGAACCCGCTTCTTTGGGGACTTTTGGATGAAGACCACTCTTGCTGCTTCACGCTGATCTGGGGTCTTTGTGGGGCTTTGGGTTACCATACTTGCTAGATGTCAGCTAAAGGAGGTGGTTGCCAATGTACATCCAGAAACCCAAAATAAGGAATGTGTTTCATGGGAGTGAGGGCTTGTTATCCTTCAGATAGTACCATTTGGAGTTGTATGGCAGCTATATTAGAAGAAATTAATTGTTTTAATAAATTTGAGTAACATGGGTCCAAATACTAGTAGTAGTATTGTTACCCCAAATGGCAAGCTGAGACTCTCCTCGCAGATTCTTGTCCTATGAAGTTTGAAGAATGAAATCCGCAGATTAAAAGATTTTAAACAAAAGTGTGGAAGTTTATTGCAAGGATATACACCACCACCCACCTCCGGGGAGGGGCCCCCAAAATGGGAGAGTCCTGCTCTCCTCCAAAATGGAAAAAACCGGTCCAGTCAGTCTCTTTGTCTATGGGTTTATAAATGCTAGCAGCTTCTTTGCTGGTTTATTCCACTTTCTAATTGGACCCTTCCTTATTTTGTGTCCCCTCTGCTTTTCCTAATTGGCCACTTTCCCCTTTTTTCCTGCATGGCATCAGTTTCAAAGTTTCAAAGCTCACCTGGTACTCCCCTCTTTTTCTTCCCCTTTTCTTGTAACATTCTTGTAAATAATCTGGTGGCTTGGAGCTGTCTCTCCTAGTCACATAGGCATTCCTCTCTCATGCCCCCACCCCCTTTTCTTAACTTCCTCTCATCTCAGTATGAAGATAATTATGGGTGCAACAAAGGGAAGCATGAGGGAGAGTAGCCAAGGTTTGGTATTCCAGAGGAGTCTCCAGCAGTCTGTATGTTGCTTGCCCTTTCAAGGATATCTTGTATGTTTGGTTGTAATTGTCCTGATTTACTTATTGTTTAACTAGAGGCTTGGTGCATGAAAATTCATGCACTGGACTGGGGGTCCCTCTCACAGTCCGGAGCCCTCAGGGGCAGGAAGTGACACGGTGATCAGGGGAAGGCGATGCCTCATCACACCTCTGCTGCTGCCACTGCTGGCAGCGCAAGCCATGACCAGCCCTGGTTACCTGAACCTCGGGCAGCCCTGGGTGGCTTGACAACCGCCATCCGAGGCTTGCCTGTGCCTCAGGCTGGCCTTGGGCGGCTGGGGTGCTGAGGAGATTGGGTGCTGCAATCTTGTGGCTGTGGGCACCACCATCTTTTAGGGCAGGGCAGTCAATTAGCATATTCCCTCTTTATTAGATAGGATATACTTCTATTGATTTCAGAGAGGAAGGGAGAGAGAGAGAGACAGAGAGATCAATGATGAAAGAGAATCATTGATTGGCTGTCTCCTGCATGCTCCCCACCGGGGATCAAGCCCACAATCTAGGCATATGCCCTGGGGGAATGGAACCATGACATGCTGGTTCATAGATCAATGCTCAACCATTGAGCAACACTGGCCAGGCACAAACCATTTACTCTTGAGTGTCCTTGGGTTAGAGAAGATAGTGAAATATGGGGTTCTGGGTACAGACTTTCTTCTCATGGGACCTTGTTCAATGAAGATGAAGAATAAACTTGTGGACTAATACATTTTCCAAAGGAGATCCCCTGGGGAGGGACCCCTAAATAGAAAAACCCGCTCTCTCTCTCTAATGGGAAAAATCTAAGTCTAAAAATCTGTCTCATGTCCCTTTATCTCCAGTTTATATATACTGCAGTTCTTTGTTTGAACCTGAGCCTTTATAATTGGAACCTTCCTTAATTTAGGACCCCCTTGCTTTCCTCATTGGTCATTCTAATATATAGTATCAGTTTCAAAGCTCAAAGCCCAGGTGATGCCCCTCACTTTCTCTCCCCTTATCTTGCAACATTCCTCTATCCTCAGTGAAAATATGTTTCCTTCTGCCTGATATCCTGTGACTTTTCTTTTTCTTTTTTTCCCCTTTATTGATTAAGGTATTACATATGTGTCCTTATTCCCCCATTGCCCCCACACACACACACACACACTCATGCCCTAACCCCACC
>NW_006299245.1:5620205-5649712 GCF_000327345.1 Myotis davidii | reverse complement strand
CTATGAACATAGGGGTACATATATCCTTTCTAACTAGTGTTTCTAGTTTCTTGGGATATAATCCTAGAAGTAGGATCACTGGGTCAAATGGGAGTTCCATTTTTAGTTTTTTGAGGAAACTCCATACTGTTTTCCACAGTGGCTGCACCAGTCTGCATTCCTACTAGCAGCACACGAGGGTTCCTTTTTCTCCAGATCCTTGTCAACATTTGTCATTTGTTGATTTGTTGATGATAGCCATTCTGACAGGTATGAGATGGTACCACATTGTCATTTTGATTTGCATCTCTCAGATGATTAATGACTTTGAGCATGTTTTCATATGTCTCTTGGCATTCCTTATCTCCTCTCCTGTGACTTTTGTTTATCCTCTGTTAATGTATGTCTTCCTCCCCCCTTATCCTGTGGCATTTCTCTACCCTCTGTAAAATAAGCATTTTGGCGTCTCCAAGTCCCATCCATGCATTCCTCTCCCACGGACCCTCTCTATTCCCTAAACTTGCCTAGTTTGTCTCTAAAAATTCCTTTCAATAGGATGAACTAGGTGGCTGAAAATTGCTGTTTAACCATCTATCTCAGCTTCCCCATTCCACCTGTCCTGGATTTTTCCTAGCCTTTACTGTGCTATAGCAATCCCAGTGCTATCAATTACCATATTAAAAAGAGACATTTTTCTTGATTGATAAGTAGAGGTATTAGCCCTTGCTGGTGTGGCTCTATGGTTAGATATAGTCCAGGGAACTGAAAGGTCAAGGGTTGGGTTCCTGGTTAAGGGTACATACCTGAGTTTCAGGTTCAATCCCTAAGCCCCAGTTGGAGTACAATGCGGGGGGCAACCAATCCATGTGTCTATCTCAGATCAATGATGATTCTCTCTCTCTCTAAAAAAAATCAATGGAAACAATATCCTTGGGTAAGGATTAACAACAACAAAAAGTGGAGGCAGTAATTGTAAGCAGAAGAAACTAAGGTTATAATAGGAATAGTTTTGGGAAACTGAGGATGTATGAAAAAGACACTGACTGGAGCAAATGCTCGGTTACTGGAAATATTTATAAACTGCCCTTTTCTGCAGCTGAGGGAGTTAGTCCTACTAAAGTAAGCTTACAAGCTTTACAGAAAAACGATGCATAGTTTATAGTTAGGGCTCCTTCCACCTGGGAACTTAGCATTTAATTATGTCTATGCTCCCAGTTACCCTTTGGAGAAGATAGGCTTTCCAGACCCTTCCATCATTTAAATGTGAGGGAACTGAAGTAACTGGTGGGGTGGAGCTTTCGAAAGATAGCCTGGGGTGACTGAGAACAAAAAGACATTTTAACACAACTAACTGTACTGGATTATGTCAACATTATGCTGATTGTTTTATACATCAAATTGTCTTACAAATCAAGCTGCCTTTATCTCATTTTAAAAGAAACTTCAATAAAAAAAAAATACCTCACTGAGCCACTGAATTCACAACCCTTGCCTTCTATCCTAAATTCTTTACACTTGAAGTGAAGAAAGAATGGTTTTCTATCAAAGCTATGTAAGTGGATGATATATAAACTTGAAGTCAAGAATGGAATTAAAATATGCAAATCTAATTGAGAGAAAATTTCCATTAATGACCTAAAAGGACGTCTTTAATGGATGATACACCTAGCTCTTCCAAATTAAGATATAAAGCACATAATTAAAATGAAAAATTGCCTCACTAGAAAGTCAATGAGTTATAAAACATTCATTTTTCGTGGTACCTGTTTTCAATCTAAATTCTGAGAGACTTTTCTTGCTTCCAATTTTATTCCAATATGCTATGTCCTTAGAGCAATATACATATCTCATATAAAAAGTAACAATCATGGAGAGGGACCCACCCCCAGAAGTCATGTAAAACTGAACCAATATTAGCCAATTCTGCCTTTTAAAGAAATGAAAAAGGTAGTGATTGCATAATTCAGATCAATGGAGTAAATAAAAATATTTTTACTAATAGAGCCTAGTTGTCATAGAGCCTGGTTATCAGAGTAGATTATAGGTCTGACATTTTAATGTCTTTATCTGTATGGGATGCTCAAGGTTGGCACCTGGTATAGGTGATCCATAGTTTAATAGGACACGTTAGTGAGTCTGGGCATCCAGCTATAAGAAATGGAGAACTAAACTTCTCTAAGTAAGTGAGAGGAGTAAGCGTGTGTGCTTATAGCAGAATTGGCCAATGGGACAGACTTGGAGGAATGGCGGTACACAGTAGAGAGGAAAGAATGCTGAGCAACAGGGCAAATAGTTGGAGCTCAGGCACAAGGTGAACTAGAAAGAAATCTCTATTGGTGAAGTGGCAGAGATTTAATTTTTTAAATTAAAAAGTAACATTTTTATAATGGAAAATATCAAACATAGACAAAACATAGAGAATACATTAATGAACTCCCTGTGCCTGTCATCCAGTTTCAACAATGACCATTCAGTGGGCAATCTTGTTTCCTGTACACACCTGCACACCTTCCTCTCCACACTCCTTGAATCCTCTTAAATCATATCTCAGTCATCATATAATTTAATTCATTAACATTTTAACTCTAAAATATAATGGCTTTTCTAAAATTTACAACCATACCATTATTATGCTCCCAAAATGAACAATACATTCTCAAAATTGTTGAATATCCAGTTGCTCACGTTTTCCCAAGTGACTCATAATTTCACTTTTTAGCAGTTTAAAATTGGTTGTATGTCCAAAGTTTTATATGTTTTTCAACCTTTCTCTCTTCCTTTACTATTTGTTGAAGACAAGGTCATTTTTCCTTAGAGTTTACCACATGACAGAGTTGGCTGATTGTGTATCTGTGGTGTTATGCACTTAGGTTCCTTCTATTTCCTGTAAATTGAAAGTTAGCTACAGAGGCTTCATGAGATATAGGTCTGATATTTTGGTCAAGAATAGTTCACAAGTGGTATTTTGTTCTTCTATCAGTTGACAACTATTCTGCTGTTGACTGTTTTCTATGTGAGTGGACATTAATATATACATTTCCTACATTCACTATTTAATTAAAAGTTGCAAAAGGATGATATTCTAATTCTATCATTATTTCTCAATTTATTATCAGGAACATTTCTTTAAAGAGAAACTTGGAAAACATAAGAACTCTTATTGTGGAAATTCAATTTTTCTTGCACATTTAATAAATTTAATAATATTTAGTAAAATTAGTATCAGTTAACTGATATTTTGCAAGGGAGGTCAAAAAAAGTTTACCATGTTCTATCTTTGTACAATAGAACCCAATAGGAGAGATAGTGACATGATTCATAACTAATATTTTAGCAAAAGGAGAAGCTTAGAGACAAAAAAGACTAATGAAAATTTAAGCCAAATTTGAGAGTCCTCCAAGACAATGACAGAGCAGTGAATATAGTGTGTTGTTTGATGTGACATAATTTGAAATGCAAAGGACATGATATCTTGGTGAGAAAATCCAAAATAAAAAATATATTTTCCAAAGCATAACTGTTGATAGGAATTTTTATATTTTCATATTATAGTGTTAATTTGTATTTATAATTAAAATCCTCAAGTAATCAATTGCTTTTGGTACCCTAAAGATATATAAAACTATACTAATTTGTTAGTTGATTTATTTATGAAATAAATATTCTAAGCACTGAATAAGGTACACCTTTAGCTCTACTATACTTTTAACGTATTAATATTAAAATTCTTACAAGTTACTTATTTGTAATAGCTATATTTTTGCCTTTTGAGAAATTCAACCACACTTTGACCATTGACATTTCCAGCTGTGATATCAACGCAGAAAATGAAGAAAGAAAACTTCTATTTGGATGGTTCAATTGAAAGCCCATAATAAAAAATTCAGAGATGTGGGATATTCTGTGAGTACATTTATTTTCAACTTATTTTTTTAAGCTTTTTCTTTAGAAGACACCTGTTCATTAAGAATAGCAACACTAATAATAAAAATGAGGTCTGTGTCTTTAGGCTGATTAGAATAAAAATTTTATTATAATCTTGAGAGATCATGTCCCTATTCTAAGTCCCTTTGTGGAGAAAATAAACTGATTATTGATTATATGATTAAAAAGGGTACTCTATCATATCTTCATAGCTCAGCTAAACACATTATTTGTAATGGGCTGTATGAGCTGGAGGAAGGAGAAACTTCTTTTGTCTATTTTTTACACTTCACCATAAGTCATTGTCTCCTCCAGTGAAGTTGAAGTCTCCAGGGCTGCTGAAAGAAGGGCAGAATTTATATCTATTGGCATGTGAGTAGTAAATTTCTTATCCAAAATCCTATCACTAAATACCATTTCCCACACAGTGCGAATATTAGTTCAATCCTTCTCCCTATCATTGATCATATTATATTTTGCAACATGCCTGTCAAATGGTAGAGTAAAATATCTACTTACTCACTGAGTCAAATGTTTCTGTATCTATCATGTGACAATCCCATATTAAAATTGATTTCTTTTCTAAAGGGTCTTGTATGAATGCAATCCATTGGGTTAATTATCAAGAAAGAGTTATATGTAGAGATGTAAAATAAATAAATTGATATATAGGTAAGGCACTTACCCATGATGAGGAGATAACCAGATGAAGAAAGGGAGCAGGGAGAAGCAAACCATTCTAGGAAGAGAAAGCAGCACATACAAAGTAAAACAATATGTACATGAGAGGATCTCAGACATTCTTGTTTGGGCACTCAAGACATAGGTCATTGGTAATATGATCAGTGCTTCCTCCTTACCCAAATACATGGACTCAATAAACTGCAACCAGAGAGGATGAGGCCACATGGATTGGGCTATTACATTGCTAAGAGACAATTCATAGAATTGCCAAGTGGAAGAATCGGAAAGCGTGATATGTGATATAGTACTTATATTTTGTGCGATATCATGTGCTATATATTCACACTGATTAGTTTTCATATCTCTAGGAGTCAAACTAGTAAAATTAAATAGTCTTATATTCTCAATCATCTTGGGTATAAATGAGAAAGGGAGGTCACCTTGTCAAAATGAAACCCAATGGCAACTTTATGACTATGGAGATTTCTCTGTCTACCCTTATAACCTAGAGGATGGCCTTATTTCTCTGAAATATATAAGATCTACTATCAATTGAGAAAAAATTGCACAGAAGATATATCTGACATTCTGTATCTTTGGTACAGAAGTAAGAAACATTAAAAACAAACAGGACTTTTGGTCAAGGAAATAAATGCAATATTCACATTCCCCCACAACCACATCAAAATTACAATTCAACTATAGGACAATCATCATTCAGATCCTCCTGAAATCTAACTGAACAGAAGCCGTAACTAAGGCTATAAAGAAGCAGCCACAATGAAATTAGTAGGAGGGGCAGGGACCCCATAATGTGCTAGTCCCACACCCACGTGATGCAGTTAAAAATTGGGAGGGATGGCTCTTCTGTGGAGATCCCCGCTGAGGAACCAGGGGTACAAGCCCGGACCACGGTACCCAGGCCAGTGTTCCAGGGCCAGGAAGAGAAGACTGGCTGTGTAAACCAGCAAAGATAGTGGCTGAGTTACTGCTGGAATCGTAGGGCGTCCTCTTAAATGAGCCACACAAACTTACTCGGACTCACTTTCTCTGAACTCCGGTGCTTGGGCAGCAGCTCCAAAGGTGACAAGGACATAGGGAGATGAACATATGGCTTTGCGGTGAAAGTTGGGGGTGTGTATCTTTCTCCCAGACAGAAGTGCCAGCAAAGGCCATTGTTTCTTTGCTGAGCTCTCCCCCAAAGAGCTGGCAGGCAGGCACCATATCTGAGTCTTCATCAACTTGGTTAATTAACGCTGTTCACCCTGCTCTGGTGATTTCCTGAGACCCGGTCCCACTCAACTTTGGGGCCCACCTAAACCGTTTCCAGTGGCTTCTCCATGCAAACAGCCTGTCTCGGGCCATGCATTAGACTTTCCTAAAATATGCCAAAGGTTCACAAACCCCAAACAAGTGAATCTGGCCTCTTGCTAAGTGGCCTCAGGCCCAGCACTAGAGGTGGCTGGCCTCGGTTCACAGCTTGGCCTGTCCTGTGCACCTCCAAGCCTGGCACAAGCAGCAGCCACCTGCAGATCATTTAATAGCTCATGCAGGTGGCCCCCAGCAGGGCACAGATGGTGGCTGACCTTGACCTGTGCTTCCTGGGAGGCCTCAGAGCCATTACGCCTGGCGGTGAGCTTCAGACCACATCGAAGCACCATCAACAACTTCCATAATTGACACACTCAAGAGGTGCACTCATCAGACACCAGAGCCTCACTGAAGCCAGTCCTGCTCCATGGGGTCAGCCCCTGCACAGCACCTTCTCAGGCAGATGCACCATAAAGTCCCCCAAAAAGACATTGATAGAATTGCATTTGTTCAATATTTTTGAAGATATAGGGTTTTTGATAGAGAAAATGGTCAATACCTATGGGACACTCCAAGGGGGAGGTCTGGTAAGCAGTTTTAAACTTTATGATTTTTATTACCTCTGAAGCAAGATGTGGAGAAAGAAGTGAGTCAATTCAGGAAGATTAATCATACAGTTTGAAAAAGTTGCATGAGGTCCTCCAACAAACCCCTTTCACCTTTAGAATTTACCTTCAGTCATTTTACGGCACTCTCACCATAGAAAAGGTACCAGATGAAAGGTTTGGTGCTGCAGCTAAGAAAACGTATATAGAAGCATAAGATTGAGAGAGATTTGGAAATAAAGAACATTTTATCATTGAGTGATAGTCTTTATGTCCATTAGCCAAAGTTTTCCATTTTTCTTTCTGAAATACTTTTCAGTTCCCTGGTTTTTTGTTTTATTTTGTTAAGTTTGAGGTACTGGTATATATTCTTTTGGCGATTTTTTTTGTGCCATAAGAAACTATTTCTGATATAGTTAGGGTTGAATATATAGATGTCTATTAGAGTTAAAGAGGTGACATGCTCATATGTGTGTTTGTATCCATCATTTCAATAATATTTATTGAAGATATAATATTTTCCAAGTCTTGTTCCAAGTACTGAAAATAGAGTAATAAACAATAGGGAGAAAAGTCTCAGCTTCATTAACACTTGCCTATAGGAGACAATCAATAAACCTTGGACTCAATCTAGAGGTTGCACTTGCCAGCAAGAAAATAGAATTTAAATTTTACCATACATTGCAATCTGGCAGATGAGTGAAACAACTGAATTATAGACATATACAAAGGGATCTAAGACAGAACACAAAAAGTTATTGAATGTTCTTACGGGTATATAAGTGAGTAAAAAAATAGCCCTAATCTTGAAGTATTTGTAGTCTAATGAGGTCACAGGAGACACAAAACAAATAGTTTCAAAATTATATACTAAATGTTACCCTAGAAATAAATTAAAAAGACCTGTGTAGTCATGTTCACAGAAATGTATCATACCTTCCTATTAAGTAACTAGCAGATGGCACATTTCAGGTTTCTGTGATATTTTCAATAAACATGTTAAACTAAACTTTTAGGAAATATAAATATGTGTCTTTATGCAAAGCCATTTACATGTCATCTCATTGAGTTTTTACAGCAAACTTTCAAGAGTTTATATATGTATATATATATATATATAAATGTTAAATATATGCATCGTATATATAAAACTGTTTTAATGATGAGAAAATGAAGACAGAATGGTTTAGCCTCTACTTCAATATTAAACAACTTATACTTAGAAGGTCCATTTAACTTTTAGATTCTTCTTTTTCTACCACAAAAATCTGCCTCTCTGCAAGGCTTTTTTATTCTCAGGCTAAATTTTACTATTTTATTTAGAGAGGAAGATAATACAAAGGAATAGATGAGTGTCTTTCTTATTGAGTCCACTGATACTCATGCTTAAGAGCTAACAGTTTAGTAGCTTATATATTGTTTTCATTCTATAACAGGAGTTTAATCATTATTAACTAAATATGTTTATTCTTTTTAAAACATATTTGTAAATTCTATAAATCACAGGAAATAGTATAGTCTGATATTCTGTCTGAAGAATCCCTACTGAGTATTTCAATGAAAATGTTGGTGTTCCTTTGGGCAGGTGAGAGTAAAAGTCCTCCTGAAAGAATTATGTCTTAACATGAAGTGATTCTGTCTCTAAACCCTTCATTTCACACTGGAAACCTAAAATAAACATATCACTTAAGACTGCACTGATAACAGAAATATTTACTCCAGAGAAATCAACTTAGTTGGTGACTGATGGATATCATCTGCTAGCTGAACATCTTACAAGTGATGAAATGTAAGTTTCTTTCTGCTAGAAAGACAAATGCTTTTCAGTTTCTAAAGGACTGAATTCCTCTGAAGCTGTATAGTCTGTTTACAAAAAAAAAAATGCTAGATAAATTTTAGGCACAGTTAGGTTAACATAGTTTTTGGTATTTCCTTCTCCTGGTAGAACCTGAAAATATAATGTTCTTTTGTTGTTTTATTTGATTTTTTTTCTAAAATACATTATAATACAATATTAAGCTAGTTTGACTTATGTTGAGAAATATACAATAGCATATGCCATGAGTCATACTGGTTATTAACAAATATTTCTTTTTTCTTTCCATTTTTCATGCTAGCAAAGATAAATTTTATAAACAAATTGCCTCTTTCTAACCAATGCACTTTAGTAGAAGATTAATTGTGTTGTGTACAATGCAAATGCCAATTTAGGGGGCATGGAATTTAGAGAAGTGGGGAGAAATGTTCCACTGACAAAGTCCTAAAATTGAGAAAATTGTGAGAAGTCAGCTGTTTATGCAAAATTTGTACATTAGTGACCACAAGGTATTTCAACCTGTGGATGGCAAATGTTTGTGACAGGATCAATAGAAGTATTTATTTAAGGTAGAAAAAGCATGATAGCTAAATTTTATGTGGTTTATATTTTTATCTTGTCTATACATATCACTCAGACATTTTTTTTTAGAAGAATTTTTCAGGAATTTTGGTTAAACTCAAATCTAAAAAAATACAAATGACACTAGGTAATTATAAAAGTAAATAATAGAAATTTGAATGACTTTCATAAACAGAACATTTCAAAGGAAAGTGAAATAAGATTAAATACTTAGAGACCACTAAGGAAAAAAACTGATTATAACACATGAGTTTTGGCTTATGTGGTAAAGATCTCATTCATGAAAAGCAGTAATATAACACCACATTATAAAGGGCAAAATGTACGATATTCCTGGTAATTTTTTTAACTGCCCATAAAAGATTTCAATATAAGTAAAAATATACTAGTGAGTGCAAATATACTCAGCACCTACAATGTTCCACATGCTTCTCTAATCACCACCATGACTTTTACTAGGAGCCACTGCTGTTCCCATTTTATTGGGCTCCACACACAATAGGCACCTGGTAGGAAATGAAGAGGCAGGACAACTGAGATAGTCCCGTGGCCTGCCACCACATGGTTTAAGGTTGAGAAGAAATTAAGAAACAGAATGCCAGTGCAGGGTGATTGAAAGACAATAGAGGGTGAGTAGTGTATACAAGACCTAATAGGCAGAAGGAGGAGCCAGGAGAAAAGTATGAGTGAACATTGCTTATTCCAGGCAGAAAGGACAGATGAAAAGGCCTATAAGAAAGACAAGGTATGGGGTTATTTTAAAGAATAAGTAGACCTATTATTTGCCAAGAGACCAAACAAAGGAAAATCCTTCTCCTTTGATTGGCCTCTTCTCATCCGCCTGTTTTTGTATCTTTTAACTGATTTCTGATAGTGGGGGAAAAACCCTCAAAATCTCAGATGTGTGGCCTGTGATTATTACTGTCTTGATGTTTTCTCTTTTTATTCTCTTGTCAACCCACTAAAATTGGGTCTCGGTCAAGGCCACCAACACTGACACTGCAAATACAGTAGTCATTTCTTTGCCCTCATTGGTTGATCTGTTATTTAAATACTCCTGCTTTCTTTGAAGTCTTGTTCTCTGGATTTCTAAGATAACATACTCTCAGTAGACGCCTCCGTAAGCCTACTTTTAATGATGCTTCTTCCTCTTCCCCAACTCTAGCACCCCAGTGCTGAGTTTGTAGATCACTTGTCTGGCTATATTTTCCTCCTATGTGATCCTAGTCAGTTTTAAGCTTTAGAAATCATTTTTTAAGCAAATGATTCCTAAATTCACATATCTTTTTATGACAACTTCCCTGAGCTCCAGACTTGTATATCTACCTGTATACCAGTGGTTGTAAAAAGATATTTATTTCTATCTCATCCATATTGAAGATGAATTCTAAGTAACCATGTTCATATATATATATATCTATATATCTATATATAAACATATACATATATATCTATATCTATATATCTCTATCTATCTATCTATCTATCTATCTATCTATCTATATCATGTTGCTCCACCATTCTCAATAAATGGACTAACATGGCTATTCCAGTTCCTACCAGCAACCCAGAAGGACTGAGAAATGTGAAAGAAAAATTTGCTTGCCTTTAAGCATACTTTTGGATGTTATATGCACTTCTTCTATATTCCATTGTTCAGAACTTAGTCTGTTTTCCTCCCAGTAAGGAAATGTAGTCTTTATCCTAGGAAACTACATGTTCAACTAAATCTCAAGTAGTTTTACTGGTAAGAAAGAAGGAAAGAACAGAATATTAGAGAAAGCTAATAGTACCTGACATGATGTGTAATGTAGGTCTTGATGTTATTCTCTAAAACTGTTTCTTTTCTAGTCTTTTGCATGACACCACTAGTTTGTCAAAGCCAAGAACTTGGTAATGATCTTTGATTTCTCTCTTTGAGTTGCTTTCCCATTGAATGTATAAGGAAGTTAAGTTTCTCTCTACCTCCCTTGTTACCACCCTCTTCCAGGCAACCATTACTCCTCATCTACACTATCATTATTGCCCTCTAACTGCTCTCCATGATGATACTTTTGCAATGAATTATCAAAAAAGCGGTTGGAGTTGAACTATGAAAATGTAATTCAGATAAGTCTTACTAGACTTAAGCTATTCTAATGGCTTCCTACTGCATTTATAATAAAATTCAAACTCCTTAACATAAGCTATATCTTGAAGGATCTGCTCCCAACCTTTCGATGTCTTCTTGTGATTTTCTCAATTGTGTAGACTTTAGCCACTTTACTTTTTTAAAAAATCAGTTTCATGAATTAACTACATTCGATCTCATCTTAGAGCTTTTTCACATTTTGCTCCCTCTGCTTGGAATGTTCATCTCACTTCTTTTCCTTATTCATTGTTTGGGCAGCCCTAGTAAATTAATGAAACATCTGTTATCCTTTTTACTCCTAAACTAACAAATCAGTTAAAATAATTTTAAAATTTGATTTGTTGAATTTTTTTTCTGTATTATTGAGAGTATTACAGATGTCCCCTTATTTTTCACCACTGCCTCCCTCCACCCAGCTCCTGCCCCAGCCCAGCCTTCACTGAATTATTGCCTGTGTCCATGGGCAATGTATATATGCATATAAGTTCTTTGTTAATCTCTTCCTGTTCCATCTTCCCTTCCCTCTGAGATTTGTCACTCTGCTCCATGCCTCCATGCCTCTGGATCTATTTCATTCATCAGTTTATTTTGTTCATTAGAATGTACATATAAGTGAGGTAATGTGACATTTGTCTTTACCTCTCTGGCTTATTTTGCCTAGCATAATAATCTCCAGGTCCTTACATGCCTTCTCAAATGGTAAGATAACCTTTTTTACGGTTGCATAATATTCCATTATATAAATGGACCATAACTTTTTTATCCATTCATCTACTGATGGGAACTCTGGCTGTTTTCAAATTAGCTTTGGTATACAACAGTGCTATGAACATAGAGGTGCATATATTCTTTTTTACTATTATTTCCATGCCTGGAATAAGCAAGATTCACTCATACTTTTCTCTTTGCTTCTCCTTTTGCTTATTTATATACAACTAGAGGTCCAGTGCATGAAAATTCATGCACTGGAGCAGGGGTCCCTCAGCCCAGCCTGCTCCCCTCACAGTCTGGGAGCCCTCAGAGGCGGAAAGCGACCCAGTGATCAGGGGAAGGCAACGCCCCATCACACCTCTGCTGCTGCTACTGCTGGCAGGGCAAGCTTTGGCTGGCCCTGGTTACCTGAGTCTCAGGCAGCTCTGGGGACTGGGGGCTGCGGGGACTGGGTGCTGCCATTTTGTGGCTATGGGTGCCACCATCTTTGAAGGTGGGGAAGTCAATTAGCATATTCCCTCCTTATTGGCTGTGGGTGCCACCATCTTTGCAACAGTGTGAGGGTCAATTAGCATATTCCATCTTTATTAGATAGGATATTCACCTTCTATTGTCTTCCTGATTGGGACCACTGGATCAAATGGCAATTTCATTTTTAATTTTTTGAGGAAAATTCATATTGTTTTCCATAGTGGCTGGGCCAGTCCTTATTCCCACCAACAGTGCACTAGGCTTCCTTTTCATCCACATCCTCACCAGCACTTGTTTGTTGATTCATTGATGTTAGCCATTCTGGTAGGTGTGAGGTAGTGTAGTTTTAATTTGCATCTCTCTGATGATTACTGACATTAAGCAGTTTTTCATATGTCTCTTGGCCATTTGTTTGTGAGTAGCATTTGTTTAATATTTTATGTAGGAGAAAATTATTCTTATTTTATTTTAATAAATTGTTTTAGAACCTGTGTTGTTTTATGGATATGTTGAAAGGATACTGCTTATCATGCTTCCCCACCCTCTATTTCTACACATTTGTTGTGAGGTTACATTTCTATAACATATAGAATGTTCAAAGACATATTTCTGGCATTAATAGTATTATATGTACTGTAACTGCTGAAAAACAAAACTCCATTAAGTAGGGAGAAATCCAGAGAAGTATTAATAAATAAAATTGTAACATAAGCACAATCTATATTTGTCCAAAACAATATAGAACAATAGAGAAATAATATGAAGATTCGTGTATTTTTCATAAGAAAGGTACTTATGGCTGACATTTATTTTTTTCTCTCCTGCCTTTTCCATTCTGCTTTGGTATGAAGTTTTGCTATATTTGTGAGCCTAAAACTCCTCACCTGACTGAGTGAGGCTTAATTGCCTCTTGCAGTTAAGATTAATTACCTATTTAATACCTTAAAAGATGAACCCCTGCTGCTAAGTTTTATGAGTTCTTCCTCCACCATATCATCATACCCTCCTCTGGGAGTGTGGATAATTAAGCCCTTAAAAAACTGCCTTATTATAACCTATTTCAACTAATGCCTTATTTTTCTCTCCTTTTAAATCAAAGTTTATTCTCATTGGGATTTTTTTCTAGGTGTATGTCTATTGGCATAGGAGAGGACATTATCTTTCCCTTTTGGGGAAAACAGCTCTAGTCAACTAGTGTCTAAGTAGCTCTTTTTGTTCTCCATTGATGCTAGTTGGATAAGATATAATTTCTGATCATAAAGTTATATGGTCCACCTTAAACCTTTGAACAAATCTTAAATACCACCCACTTAACATGCATTTCTCTGTGTCTTCCCATTTTGACATTTAATAAATTTACTCAGCCAGCAACAAAGAGACAACATATACTACACTCTTTTTTTTAAAAAAAAAAATATGTTTCATTTTAGAGAGAGAAAGGAAGAGGGACAGGGGGATAAAAACATCAATGATGAGAGAGAATCATCAATCAACTCCCTATTGGGGATTGAGCTTGCAACCCGGGCATGTGCCCTGACCAGGAATCAAACGGTAACCTCCTGGTTCATAGGTCAATGCTCAACCACTGAGCAACACCAGCTGGGCAATTGAGCTCTTTTACTATACCACACAATATGCTAGGGCTTACTAGCTAAAGATGATTGAGACATGGCTTCTGACCTTGAGCTGGTTACAGCAGACTAACAAATAATTTATCTTTTCACAATCTTTAAATAACTTTAATGATATAACCTTTTAATTATACTAGTAAATGTACACCAACCACCCACCTTGCTCAGTTTTCTGTGATCCATGACATTTCCCCTAAATCAGGCAACAGCTATACATTTGGTATTTATTGCTTTAGATGAAGCTTATTCTCCCTGCAGAAAAGTAAGGAAAAGGCAATTACATTGCAGAAGTCTAGACACTGGGATCAGTGGAAGGAACTCAAGGTAGAAGACAAATTTGGAAGGATTTAGAGGACAGAAATTTGGAAAGGCCATTTGTCAGCTAGGGTAGAGGGAAACCAGGTGAAAATTGATGGTCTGATACTGAGGAAGTGTGGGTTAAGACTTGAACATGAATATGAATACAAGAACTGCAAAGACCAAAGCAGGAAAGGAGTCAGCTTTAAGGCTACCCAAGCTCCATAGAATCATCTACAGAAGATAACATGTGTTGCACAGGTGATTATGACCTATTAATTAGCCCCAATTTTAAGTTAATGTAGCTGTCATTACTAACACCTGATGTCTTCTCAAATTCAAATGAGAAGCAAATTCCATTTAGGGAAGAATAATTTTTTATTGATTGATTGATTGATTTTTAGAGAGAGAGAAACATCAATTTGTTGTTCCACTTATTTATGCTTTCATTGGTTGCTTCTTGTATGTGCCCTGACCAGAGATCAAACCCACATTGGGCAACGCTCTAACCAACTGAGCCAACTGGCCAGAACAGGAAGAATAATTTTTTGGGGAACTTTCTTAATGATCATGAAGACATAAGATAGATATTCAGATTTGGAATTTAGACATTCATAGTTTTGCACATTTAATCTATAATGAGCAGTATTTGGAAACTTATCCAAGCCCAATTCTGAATCACATTTTAGTGTTGGTTTGAAAACCAGGGAAATGATTATAAAGGGAATTCTGGATTGAGAGATGGAGCCGAATTAGTTACTATTATGAGTGATTATAGCAGGCTATGGAGGAAGTAGGCTGGGGGACAGAGAGATCAGCAGGCAGGTCATTTGCCTTCTAGGAATCAAGGCGGCTTTAGAAACATTAGATTGAGAAATAGAGGCAGAGGCAGAGGCAGAGACAGGTAGACCAGAATTTTGCTTTCTAATATGGCAATCTAGTAGCTTCTACATATCAACTCAGTTTTATTAATGACAATAGTGATCATGTTCTAAGTGTTTTGGATATATTCAAATTCCCCTTCATAACAACTGTATTTGGTTGGAAAGATTGTACTATTCATTTTGCAGATGAGGACATTTAGGTACAGAGAGGTTAAATGGCATTGCTAAGATGGAGTGAGAATTGGAAAAGTCTGACTCTGGAGTCTGTGCTCTGAACCATTACTCATCTAATTATTATTTTTTAGTTATATATTTTTAGCAGTTCATAAGCCAAGGACAATGTTATTTATCTATTGAAGTATTGCTGAATATATTTTTTCCTATTTCAAAAGTTCAGTGTATGTTACTCTGTTTCTGTCTCAGTTTTGGTTCTTTCAGAAGTGCACCCTGAAACTAGGACTCCAATGCACTCCCAGTGGGCGATGAGGCCTTGGAATAGTGAAGGGATGATTGCCAATAAACCATATGTGACTAGAGCTTAATACAAGCAGGGAAACTCTGATAAAGGTGTGAAACACACTTCTCAGAATTACTTCCCTGATGGGAAGGGTATTTAGACACTGACTCCTGTCCAATCATTGGTCAATAGCTTCCCCAGGGCTGAGGTGGTGGGTGGAGGTGAGGATGGGGGTTTGTTAGTTCCCCCATCCTTAAAAGTTTTATTTGGAAAAAGCCACGAGGATAGTGTTGCAGTACTTACTTGTAAGCAGTAATGCCCAGGGGATATGGTAAGACATCTACAATGCTTTGCTACAATGTCATTGTTGGTGGAGTAAAGCACCTTGGTGTTTCAGAAAATAACAGAAAACAGTTGTTTTTTGCTTTAGAAACTAGGTAGCTCAATTGATAAGAATAAAAATTACAATAATATCAGCTGACATATATTGAGCTCTTACAGCATGCCAGGCTCATTTCTAAGAACATTAAAGGTATTAGCACATTAAATTCTTATCACAATATATAAAATAGGTATTATTATTACTTCTATTCTGCAGAGAATGACCTAATTGGCAGAGCTAATAAATGGTAGAACAGAGTTGGGAATCCAGCAGTGGGCTTCAGAGCCCCACCACTCAGCTATCCCACCATTTGTTCCCTTGTCATATTCACCATTAAAACTAGATTTGCTTATTCTACTCACGCTTGGATGTAAAGGAAGAGGTAAGGATTCTGATAAAATATATTCCTTTGTCTTTCCAGCAGCTTCCCACAGGCTTGAAACTCTGAAGTAATCAGACAACTGTTTGATATTGCTTTTCTGGAGTAGCAACAGTTATAATGCAGACTCTCGACTTTGAAGGGAATATGCATTTAGTCAGTCTTTCATTGTACTGATTGGTTTGAGACCAAAAATGGAAACTATTTGTCAAAAATAAGATAAAAAAAGATAGAATAGGGTGAACGTGATTATTTCTATCATGACTTGTTGAAAAATGAAGTAGCTAAAAGGAAAGACTAAAATTTTTTGACTTATATCCTCCAGGTAATAAACCCTGGCCATACTAAAAGAACTGACACCTATTTAGGTTGGTACACATTGACTCCCATGCCTTTTTATTTTTTAAGAATAATCAGCTTTCATTTTCTTTTTCTCTGCACGTACCCTGTCCATATGAATAACCTAGGAAAAAGTCCATCATAACTTGCATTTCTATCAAAATCATGTATATGTGTATACTAATAGTTTGTACACATGAGTATATATGAGAGGTCTTATTTTCCATATAACTGATTACAATAACTAGAGGCCCAGTGCAAGAAATTCATGCACTCAGGAGGGTGTGGTCCCTCACCCTAGATTGTGAAAGGGTGCAGGCCAGGCTGAGGGACCCCACTGGTGCAAGATCAGGGGCCAGGCAGAGATGCAGGAAGTTGGCCAATCAGGGAGGGATTGAGGGAGGGCTCCAGCGTGTGTCCGGCCCATCTGGCTCAGTCCTGATCAGCTGGATCCCAGCAGCAAGCAAACCTACCGGTCAGAGTGTCTGGCCCCTGGTGGTCAGTGCACATCATAACAAGTGGTTGAACAGCCTTTAGCATATCATTAGCATATTATACTTTGGTTGAATGGCCGACCAGATGACCGGACACTTAGCATATTAGGCTTTTATTACATAGGATGTATTTAACTATTCCTCTATTAATAGATATTAACATTATTTTAGTCCCTTTTCATCGTGTTTGATTTTGTCCTACCCACTATTGAGCTTCTGCAATAAACAGTCAGCAGCACTTTGGCCAGGTAGCTCAGCTGGTTAGAGAATTGTCCCTGATATGCCAAGGCTGTGGGTTCAATCCCTGGACAAGGCACATATAAGAAGCAACAGATAAATGCATAAGTAAGTGGAACAGCAAATTGATGTTTCTCTCTCTCTCTCAAGACAATTAAAAAATATTTTGCAAATTAAAAACACACACACACAAAATCACCAGCAATGTTTGAGTAAATATCCTTCAAGGTGGGACCTTTATTGTCACTACCTATCGTCATATAAGGTAGGTCCCTTTGTGTTTGTTACCAGCCTTGCTGTAGATTTCAGGACATTTTCTATAATATTACACAGGCCCACTTAGGAAAAATTTAAACCAGAGTTCAGCAAGAAGAGAAGTCACAGATCCTAAGTCCTTAGTATCACTGCTAGAGACGCCTGCCAGGGATAGAACAGCTTGCTTAATACACTAAATAAATGTTCTAAGACAAGGACTCACTTCATTGTTACAGCCTGGTCAGGGGAGGAATAAATATCCTAGTTCTTGATAGGTAAGGGAGATTTTATTATGAGATGTTTGCACTTGTTTGAGAAAACCAGTTGCTCAGCATCTGGAGAATTTGAAGCCATTTGAAATTTGCTAGTGGTTGAAGGCTGCTACTAGTCCTGTGGGAAGCAGGGTTTGGGTGCTGGCACCCAGATTAGTTTATAACAATTCTGCTTGTTGCTTCACCGTTTGCTTTTCCCCTACAGCTCAGCCAGCTAGAGATGTTGCTGTTCTCCAAAACATTTATTTGCCTGTCAGATGAATACAAACATGTTCTGTTATCTTCTGCTCTGTTACAAACGTTAGAGAGTTAGCAGCGTGCAGTAGTGACAGTTGCTGTGAAATATGCAGTATGGCTCGGACTCGATAGGGATTGCTCATCTCTGCCTCCTTCAGCTTCATTCGCTCTTGCTCGAAGGCTGTGGCCTGGACTCATCCAAAGCCATGCTCACTTACAAGCTGTCAAGTTGTTGGTGTTTGTTGGCCGAGACTGCAGCTGGGGCAGTGGCCAGAATACATACATGTAGCTTTTCCAAGGGCTGTTTGGCTTCCTCATAGTATGGTGGCTGAGTTCCAAGGGCAAGCATTCAGAGAGAAAACTCAGCACTCCCGGAGAGTCATTTAGCATCACTTCCACCTCATTATATTCATTAAACGTCAGTCACTGAGGCCAGCTTATATTCATGGAGAATTAGACTTCACCTTTGGTTGGAAGAAATTTCAAAGAATTCTTAGTCACATTTTAAAACTAGTGCAATAAAAAGAACTCATTTCTTTTCAATTTCTATTTTCCTCACTATCTATTTTGAGCCTCTTTTTGTGTGTTCATGTTTTACTTTTCTACTGTAGCATAACAAGTCGCTGCACACTTTGCAGCTGAAAACAATACCCCTCTCATAGGTTCTGCAGGTCAGAAGTTCAGGGATGGCTGAGAAGAGTTCTCTGCGTTAGGGTCTCATAAGGCTGAAATCAAGGTTTTGGCTGGGCTGCCTTTTCATCTGCAGGCTTGACTTAGGAAGGATCTGTGGTGAGTAGCCTCTGGTGGTTGGCAGAATTTATTTCATGTCTGTATAATTCATGGTGGCTCCCCGCCCCCACCCCCCAAACACACACACACACACACACACACAAACCCCCACAAAAACAAAAAATAGCAATGGAGAAAGTCAGACTCTACCGCCTGAGGTCTCTAACTTCAGGGAAGGCCTACACCCTCTTGGGCTATGTAATTAGGCCTGGCCCAGTCAAGATAATCTTTCATTTCATTAACTCAAAGCCAGCTATTTAAGAACCTTACATATGGGTGAACAACATTTCTTTATCTTAGATAGAGTCTTTTGTTAAAAAAAAAAAATCACAATCACACCTCTACTCAAAAGGAGGGCTAGGTACCAGGGAATTATGAGGGCATCTTAGACATTTGACCACCACAACTGGCCTTTTGTATTTACTCCTTGTAAATTTTTCTTTATTTCTCTTATTGTATGGCTTTTTACCTCCTATGGCCAATTTGTAAAAGCTCCTTGCCGAGTACAGATATCACCCTCACTCTTTATTATGCATCAAAGATATTCTCTTCCCAAATTTATTATTTGTACATTGACTTTGTTTGTAAAACTTATATTTTAAAAAAGTTATCTCATTTTCCTTGAATTAGCCTTATAAAGAATTAGACTAAATCTGTGCTAATATTGTATCGATTAGTCACACATCCTTGCAGTTTAAATTTATATCAATTAAAGTTAAATACATTGGGAAATTTTAGTTCCTAAATTCCACTGACCACAGTTCTTGTAGTACATCAATTAGGAACTACTCTATTAGACAATACAATATACAATATTTCTACAATCATATAAAGTTCTATTGTAAAGTCCTAGTCTAATGGCTATGTATAAAAACACCTTTAGACATTTTAATTTTTTATTTTTTATTTCTTAAATTTACATTTTAATCATATTAATTCCTCTTTTAATATATATTATGCTTCTCAAATTGTTTATAGGCTGAGTAAGAACTTCATTTCTTTCTTTTATTCTATTATTTGTTATCAAAGTCACTAAGGCTGTGCTTTCACTTTTGAGTTCAGTTTGTCTAAGTCTCAAAATACAGTTCAGTTTTCTGTTAGAATGATTATATAGGTATGAATTTCATCACACTTCAGTTGTAAGTTAAAAGTTTTTATGATTTATTTTCAATTTTACTGGTTCATCAGATGGCATAGAACTGTATAAAAATAGCTTTAAATTGTAAATTTTTGTGATAATTATAAATATTCTGTTTATACAAAATAATGCATATTATTTATTTACTTAATAGCAAATGCTAGATAGATAGATTCAGTATTTTTATTTTATTATTTATTTCTTATATGATTTTATTTATGTTACTTTTCTCTATATTTTCCAATTTGGAAAACATTCTTTCAGTAAAATTGTATTGTTATAAAGAATTCTTTTAGTAATTTTTGCTTGATTTATTGGTTTCTACTTTATTTGATTCATAAAAATAAATGTCTATTGTATACTTTATTAGAAAATTGTTTAATATTTTGATTTATTTTTATTATTTTATACTTCAACTTTAACTAATAGTAATAATATTTTTTAATTTGCTTATTATTGATTTATCTATTATTCCTTGGTTTCAAACTTTCTTATTGTTTTTAAGTCATTGTTATGTTGTTACTAGTGAAGAATCTAGGCAATTTTATTGTTGTTACTGGTTTTTAAACCTAACATACCTATCTTTACAGTCTTTGGAAAGAATGTATGTAATGTAATGCTCATTACAAAGACTATATATTTATAGTCTGTTTGCTGCCTATGTCTCTTGCTCTTAAACCACCATATTCTTTTAGTCATCTTCACAAGTATGTCCATATATGGTTATGCACAATTATGCACCGCAGGCTACCATTTCAAACTTGCTCTCCTGCCAGGGCAGTTATACTCACCTTGCTTGCAGTTGGCCTCTGCTATTCAGAGATTTAATTGTCCCCATTCTTACTAGAGACCTCAGTCCCATAACAGCATCTTCTAACAATAACTCTAGCAATAAAAAGGAGAGTCATGAGTCATAACTGAACATTTTATCAGTGCTGCTGCTCACTCACAGTGCGTTTCTTTTTGTCTTTAAGTGACAAGTCACAGGCCTTCTAAGAAATACACAGCTGGTTCAGTTTATGATTTTTTATAGTAGAACCATTCTGGCAGGCCCACTTCAGGTATGCCCACTTTTCTCCACAATCTACTGTGGCAGTTCTGGCATCTTCTTTACTTAATGTGGGCAATCTGTTTCTGAGTGTACCAACTCCATCTCAGCAACATATTGGAATTGGCTGCTGGGCCTAAGTCAAGGTTCAAATTTTATGCCATGAGTTTACTCCTATTGACAATCTTATTCTTTCTCGCCTTGATATTCTGCCCCCCTTAATTCACCTCCTTTAGGATCTGCTCCCAGTTCTATTCTCTCTGTTTTCCAAGCTATTTGCTAGGCAGGTGTAGCAGCTCCTTTGTCATGTAAACTTTTCTCTCTAAGCATGCCTTGCACTTCAGTTGCTTATATTGTGATTTGATTTATAATGCAGAAGGGGTTGTAGGAGATCTTGAAGGAGGCAAACATTGCTTAGTAAAGCGCCTACCACTTTTGAGGGTTTCCTATCATCCTGAAGCAAAAGGGGTATGTTATCCTTTATCAAAAGCAATGTGCTACCTTTTTAGGCATAGAAATTTCTGGGGATCTGGTCTCAAGGTTTTTCTAGTTCATCTATTTAATGTCCCCATCTCAAGTTTCGGGATCCCATGTTTTTCTTAACTGGACCCTAAGTTTCATGTAGGAGATTTGTCAAGATGAGTAATGAACATTCTTCTATATTTTGCTATTTTTTAAATAAATCTGTATGCCTGATTCTCAACATGATCAGCCTCCTCATTACAGAAAGTAATTATTTTTTTCAAATGTTGCTAAAGAAGCTTTTGCTTTCTCATTTTTATTTAAATTATTGGAATTGATGTTTCATCTCCCTGAGTCTGCTATTTTCTCTTTTCAAAAAAACCAATGTTGCTCACCAAGAGCTATCTTATTTCCCAATTAATATTATTAGTATAATAGCCATACTTTTTAAAGGCCAGAGATATTATACCAAATATCTAATGCCAGTGCACCTCATTTCAAATGTAGTTTAGCCAAATTCATGGGAAGTGAAAAACTTAAACATTGCAGACTCACAGAATACCAGAGACACTATCCATTTCCCAAATACTATCCAAAAGGGGGTCCCATGTCCAGCTGCTCACCCTATGTTCAACTCCAGAATCCCATCCTAGGGTTGGCTTCCTCCTTCCGTCACTTCCCTAGAAGGAGTGACTGAGACAGAGATTCAGGTATATGTGATTTTTTGAGTGAGTGCTCTATCGGGAAATACTTAAGGAATGAAGAAAGTGGGGCAGGGACTGGGAAAAATTCGAGCAAGGATATACTCTAGTCTTGGTCCGATACATAGAGGGCATAGAGACCTTTCTGGAAAGTGAATTACACCACAGAGTTGTACTACATTGAGGTGAAGGGACATGATTGTGCATTTTTTTTATAGATGAGTAAATGGGGAGTAGGTGGTACAAATGCCCAAGTGTCTCCATGCAATTCTTCTGAGAAAGTCACAGTTATAAGAGATTAGCTTCAGCACTCACAGCAGATAGAGGATGGCTGTGTGAAGAGCGTTAGAAGGAAGCTGGGTGCAGCATTAAGAACTTTTGCCATATACTTGCAGTGCAGTTAAGAATCACGAGTGTCAACAAACTATGAGAGTGGAATAATTCAGACATAGAAATGTCTCATAAAGGTAATTTCACTAAATTTTAAATATTTGATGTTAAACTTAGGTGTTTTAAAACTTGTGATAATCTGATTTATTGGAGACCCACTGTATGTTACGAATCTATTTATGTACACAGAGCTACAAAAGCAACATAAGGCAGAATGCTGCTCTCATGAACTTTATAAGGAGTTGCCAACATTTCGAAATACTATGTACAAATTCCTATAGAAGTCTTATAATAATTACTAGTGCATGCCAAGGGACAGAAAAACCAATGTGATATCCATTTCCACCCCCACGCCCCCATAAAACATCTCAAGCACTCAGAAGAAAAAAAACTTGCAGTATTTTTGTTCTCTTTTTAATCAGTAAAATTGTAAAAATATCTGTTTTTTTAAAGAATCAATTTGATTTGTTTAGTGTAATCTTCCCTCATAGAGATATATAAAGGGAGCAGTGAGATTGTATATTTTGGTATGGCTTTGGAAAAGAAGGGCAATCTTTGCAGTTTTAGTCTAAACAAATAATGATCACATCGCCATTACACATGTCACTTTCCCTTCTTATAGCGGTTAGTGTTGATGTTTTCAGCTAGGCTCACTCAGCAGTGGCTAGCCGCAGATGTTATTAGACAGCAACTCTTCTATCGAAATCCTCTTTGGATGAGAGAGAGGCTAACCAGACATCAGTTAGGAATTTAGTTTTGATCAAGAGCAAGTGTCATAACAAATTAAGTGACCAATATCACACATGGTGAAGATTAGAATGAGATGACATGAACTGAAAGCTCTTTTCTCCCTGGCTATTCACAATTTAAAGATTGATTTTAAAATTATGCCAGATTCTATACAACATAAACAATCATGCATTTATGTAAAAGTGGGAACCCTTTTGGTGTCAAATTTGTTATGATATTTGCAAAAGAAGAGTCTAAGAAATGAGGTAAAAGTTCAGGAAGATACATTCTCCATGCTCTTGGTTTTTTTTTGTTGTTGTTGTTTTGTTTTTATTGATAGAATAGTGGATTACACTGATATTTTAAGAAAACATTTTCCAAGATTTGTTTCCCATCCTAAACATGTTGCTACCGTTGTTTTTGTTTAATATACTGTTTCTAAGCTCAGATAAATGTAGGAATTGGCAGCTTAAAAAAAATTAAATAGCTTATATTTACCACAAAATCTCTGGACTAATTTAATATGCTCACAAGCACTATGACTTTCTAATTGAAAGAGAATTTCTTAAGTTATTGGACCATCGAGCACATTACATGACTGACTCTGAGAAACATTTTTAAAAGGAGCTGCTTTAAGAAAAATTATACAATTATATTTTTTTGTTGTTTTTACTCCTCATCTGAGGATATTTTCCCATTGATTTTTAGAGAGAGTGGAAGGGAGGGGGAGAGACAGAGAGAGGATGAAACATCCATGACAGAGACACATCAATTGGTTGCTTCCTGCACACGAATTGAGCCTGCAACCTAGGTATGTGCTCTTGACCAGAATTGAACCCGGGGCCCTTCAGTTTACATGCTGGCACTCTATACACTGAACCAAACCGCCCAGGGCCACAATTACTTATTAAATGTCATTCAAACTTGATAAACAGTGCTTTAAAGAATGTGAATTAGTCAGGGTCTGGTCCGGAGAGAGAGCTACACAGTAGTGTGAGCAGGGGAAGTTCATTATAAAGAGTTGTGAACTATGGAAGGGATTTGATTAGTGATGGATAAACTGGGAGAATACTAAAGAATATGAGAATAACAGAGATAAGGGTCAGCCACCACCTATCGGCTGAGAGAGAGCATTCCTGGAAGAGCCCCTGCCCTTCACCCTGACAAAGCTGAAAGCTACACCTCGTTGGAGAGAACATGGCCATTTCTCACTGAACGGCGAAGTCCCTGAGGTGAGGCAGTTGTGGAACTTGCTGGCAATCTTCCCTCTGGAACTTGCTGGAAATCCATCCTCTATGGTGCAGAAGAAAGCTGTGCACAGAAAGGTGTCTCATGGAAACATTCTGCTATGGAATTATCTATGGGAGCCTCTGAGGGAAGCTGCTGGCTGCTGCAATCGCTGGATGCCATGCGTGGCAGGAACTGGAGGAGTTGTGATGCGCTGCAGGAGCCTGGTGATGGAGAAGCTGTGTGTGCTCCCAGAGCTGGACACAAGAAACCGAGATGCCGTCTACACAAGGTTCCTCGGTGCCTGTGCAGCCAAGTTTGTTGCATGAGCCAGCCAAGTGAGCTCACCGGAACCAGGGAGGAGAGTTTTTCTCCTGCAAAGCCTCTGCAGCACCAGCTATTGACAAAGCTTCCTGCCACCTGGCAAACAAAATTATCTGAGCATACAGTGTCAGATCATATTTTTTTAAAAAAATATATTTTATTGCCTTTTTACAGAGAGAAAGGGAGAAGGATAGAGAGCTAGAAACATCAATGAGAGAGAAACATCGATGAGCTGCCTCCTGCACCCCACCACTAGGGATGTGTCTGCAACCAAGGTACATGGCCTTGACCGAAATGGAACCTGGCACCTTTCAGTCCGCAGGCGGATGCTTTATACACTGAACCAAACCGGTTAGAGCCAGATCAATTTGTATAGAGCAAGCAAGGAAAGGCAAATTTCAAGGGCAGCGGCATTCCACTGATAGCAAAACATACCTTAAATATTTAAAAGAAAGCAAATTCTTGATGTATTCTGTTATTCTTCCTCTGTTTGCTTTCATGGTCTTCTACAAATAGTAGGACTTGGTTCCCAAAAACGGGTTTCTTTTAAACAATAAAAATAATCATAAGTAATTATAATATTTAGGGTGTGTGTCTTTTGTTGTTGTTGTTTTTCAGAAAAAGTCTTGAAATGTTACTTCCAGATTCAAGGCAAATTTGATTTGAGTAATGTGCAATTATTTGGCTAATAATTGCACATTACTCAAATTGGTTACAAATAACATAACAAATTACTAATAGACACATAAACAAGTAAGTGCTGATGTTCTCAATGAGCAAAAATCTTGAGATAAGCAGCTGCAGGCGTTAGTTTGTTGGGTCATCCACTTCAGGGCTGCCATCTTGTGTTTCTCTTGGCCTTTTCCTCACGTATGCCACATGGCTATTCCATCGCTAGGAATCTCCTCTGTAACAGAGATAGAAAGAAAGATTAATGTCTGAGAGAAGCTAGGTCTGTTGAAAGCAAAGGGAAACTCATTTTTAGAAGCCCACAGCAGGCTCATTAACCAGAACTATGTCACTTAGCTACTCCTACTCAGGATTCTGGCTGGGAAAGCACTTTTTAACCATGTCAGTCTTCACCGTGGAGATGGCAAGAAGATTGTTTGCTGATCTTTATTTGATAATCCAATGAATAATATATTCCTCATAAGGGTTTCTTCATGATGTAAATATATTGCTAAAATAGTGTAGTCAATGATTTTAAAAGGAATACGGTAAAAACAATGGGCGTGGCTATTCAGTAGACAAGGCAATCGTTGCTTCTAACGATGACCATGACCTAATCTCTCCAAGTTGTGGACATGTTAGCTTACATGGCAAAGAGGAATAAAGATTGCAGATGGAAATAAGATTGTTAATCTATTGGCCATAAAGTAGAGAGACTATCTTGGGTTATTCTAGTGGACACACTGTAATCACAAGGGTCCTTATCACTGGCAGAGAGCGGCAGCAGAGGGGAACCACATGGTCATATATCCAGTGGAAGAATGTTAGAGATGCGGTGTTGCTGAAGATGGAGGAAAGGGACTATAGCCAAGGAATGTGGTCAGCCTCTAGAATCTGGAAAATACAAAGAAACACATTCTCACCTAGAGGCTATGTAGAATGGAATGCAGCTCTGTCAACACCTTATTTTAACCCAATAAGTACTGTGCTAAATTTCCTACCTACAGAACTGTAATGTAATAAGTTTTTGTATTTTTCAATCACCAAGTATGTGATAATTTGTTTCAGCAGCAATAGAATGCTAGGGAGAAACACAATGAAGATGCAACACTGAGACAGACTGAATATTTTCACCCTTTCAAACACATATTAGATGTTTCTTTATGATGTTTTCCAGAAACATTTATATATTTATCAGATAGATACAAAGTTCAGGTGTGGCCAGCTAAAATTCTGGAACTGTATTAAGTCTATTCACAATTATTTTCCATTGGAAAACCAAAATAAATGTATGGGAATGTCATTGGACAAATTAGGCATAAACATAATCTTTATACTTGACCCAAATATATAAACATATTAGTCAAGCCTTTTCCATTATTTTTCTTTCATTGTAATAATCTATTTTTAACATATAAACTGATATATCCAGTATGTTTAAAGAAGGAAGTCTAATAATAATGGTAATGTTTTATTAGTTTTTTCCAGCTGTGATTCACCTTTAAAAACAAAACAAAAAAAACAACTCAGTGACAGATGTAGTAATCATACATCATATATATTATTTTATAACTAAGTTTATTTTCAGATGCTTGAATACCTTTAATGTTACATATGATTAAAAATAATACAGTCTCTGAGACTCTCTAGTTTAATACAAACATACCTCATACCCCTGCAATAAAATATTTTTTTCTAACAAGATGTATTAAGTATACCAGCAACTTAATTTAGGGAATTAAAGTTTTCATTTGTATGTGTCCATTCTTATTTGAACAAATAAAGAAATGTTCTAGGATAGGTACAGGCCTCTTAAAATTTCCAGAGCACCCAGCTTGGTGAGTTAAGTATGTAGAATATATATTTCAGAGTACATAGATAACCAAATGCAAAGACAAGTTTTCTTAGCTACTAGTAATACAGGAAAGGCAAAAAAGTAAAGCAAAGGGAGTACCAGTGACATAAATTTAGAATGCATACTATATGCTTTGGTTTACATACACACACACACACACATACACCCACACACACACAACCTCTTTCAGGAATATATAACCTAATTAAACTAATTCAACCAAAAGCACTTTTTTTGTGCCTCTGCATCATCATTGGGTTTAGATCTCTGTAATCTCATCAAGAGATCTAGACTATGAGAACAAGTTCAATCTCATAACTTTATTTTGATTGTTGACACTATAACAGATGTCCTAATTTCCCCCACCTCCATTCAGCCCCCACCCCTCCCTTCCCTCTGGCCATCACCACACTGTTGTCTCGTCTATGGGTTATGCATGTATATTCCTTGGCTAATCTTTTCACCTTCTTTCATCCAGTCACCCCTCCTCCCTCCTCTCTGATAGTAGTCGGTCTGTTTCATGTATCCATGCCTCTATTTCTATTTTATTTGTCAATTTATTTTGTTCATTAGATTCCATATGTAAGTGAGTATGACTTTCTCTGATTGTTTTTTTTCACTTAGCAAAATTGTCTCCAGGTCCATCCATGCTGTTGCAAAAGGTAAGATTCTATTTTATTTTTTTACAACCACATAGAATTCCAGTGTGTAAATGTACCATTGTTTCCCCCCATTCATCTACTGATGGGTGCTCGGGCTGTTTCCAGATCTTGACTATTGAAAGTAACAGTGCTATGAACATAGGAGTGCATATATTAGTTCAAATTGGTGTTTTGGGAGTCTGAGGGTATATTCCCAGAAGTGGGGTTGTTGGGTCATTGGCTGTTCCATTTTCAAATTTTTAAGGTAACTCCATACCACTTTCCACTGTGGCTGCACTAATCTGCATTCTCACCAACAATGCACAAGGGTTCCCTTTTATCCACATCCTCACCAACACTCATTGTTTGTTGACTTACTGAAGATAGCCATTCTGACAGGTAGGTGTGAGATGATATCTCATTGTGATTTTAATTTGCATTTTTTGATGATTAGTGACATTGAGCATATTTTCATATGACTGTTGGCCATCTGTATGTCCTATGTTTACAGGTGTCTGTTCCATATATTGTTTGTTTTTTTAATTGGATTATTTTGTTCTTTGTTGTTGAGTTTTATAAGTTTTTTATAGATTTTAGATATTAACCCCTTTTCAGATGTATTGGCAAATATGTTTTTCCATTTAGTGGATTGTCTTTACATTTTGTTGATGGTTTCCTTTGCTGGGAAAAAAACATTTTAGTTTGATGTAGTCCCATTTGTTTATTTTTTCTTTTGTTTCCCTTGTTTTGGGAGATATATCAGTAAAATAGTGCCATGAGAGATGTCAATGTGAATATGACATTTTAAAAAGCAACATACTGCTACTATTACTATTAATAATAATTACAATTATAATACAAGCTACCAATACTTTTTGTGTGATTATAATCTACTGGGATCTTTTAAAAGTGCTTTATGTGTATTACTAAATCATTTTAACCTCATAACAATGCCATTAAGTAGGTACTGTTATTATCATCTCACTACACAGATGAGGAAAGTGAAGCATGAAGAGAATAAATAATTTAAGATAATGACTAGTACAGATAGTAAGTGTAAGAGGTGGGCTATAATCCTATCTAATAAAAGACAAACATGGTAATTGGTGTACGACTGCTACCCTTCCCATTGGCTAATCAGGGTGATATGCAAATTAACTGCCAGCCAAGATGGCGGCTGGCAGCCAGGCAGCTTAAACTGAACATGAGACTCGCTTGCTTCAGTGACAGAGGATTGCAACGTTCCCCACCTGCCTTGCCGGCCTCTGAGCCTGCAGTTTAAGAAACATTGTAACATATAGAAGCTAAACAACAATTACTTTTAAATTGCTGTTGTGCACGAATAACGTTTGTAAGGAGAATACAAAATGAAGTTTCTACTTCACTAAGGCTGGATATCAGAGTCTAAACTTTAAATCTTTTCAATTGATTTTCAATATACTACTTTCTAAGAGGC
>NW_006299245.1:5614431-5620081 GCF_000327345.1 Myotis davidii | reverse complement strand
CGGGGCCACACCCTCCCTATCGGCCCTGCTCTGTTTGTGACAGGGGAAGTCGCCCCAACCTCCTGATAGCCCTGCGGTTCTGTGTGTGACAGGGTGCGGAGCCCTAACCCCCTCTCCCCCACATGGGTCCTGCTCTGTGTGTGATGGGGTAGAACCGCAACCTCCCCATCGACCCTGCCTTGAGTGTGACAGGGGGCGGTGCCCTAGCCCCCCTATCAGCCCTACCCTGAGAGTGACTGAGGGTGGCATCACAACCTCCCAATCAGCCCTGCTCTGAGTCCAACCAAGGGTTGCACCTAGGGATTAGGCCTGCCCTCTGCCACTCGGGAGCAGGCCTAAGCCAGCAGGTCGTTATCTCCCGAGGGATCCCAGACTACGAGAGGGCACAGGCCATGCTGAGGGACTCCCCTCCCCCCGAGTGCACAAATTTTTGTTCACCGGGCCTCTAGTAATGTATAAGAGTACATATTTTGTATCTATTATTTAATTATATAAATGGTTGAGTTGGGAACAATGAAAGTGAACTAATAAATATAAACTGTTTAAAAAACTTAGTTCAAATATTTTACATGACCCTTCATATAATTGATGACATGTGAACTAATTTGTATTAAGGCATTTTCTATATCTATTGTTAAAAGTCTAATAATATATTTTATTAAATAAAATGTTGCTGAAAAACAATATTATTAAATAAATTCATTTATATTTTAAAATTATGTATGTAAATGTATGGTAATTAACTGACATTATTTATATGTTGCTAATTTTTCTAGGACTTTTTCTTTTATTAACTAATTAGAGGCCCAATGCAGGAAATTCATGCAAGGGGCTCGGCCCTCACAGCTGCAGTGGCTTGCCTCAGTCCTCACAGCTGCAGCGGCTTGCCTCAGCTCTTGCAGCCCAGGCTTTGTCCAAAAGATCATCCAGAAGGACGTCTGGAAGGTCATTCGACTGTCCAGTCTAATTAGGATATTATGCTTTTTTTATTATAGATTACTTTTCAAGAATGATTGTTAAATGCTTGTATTCTCAAATTTTATTTGCTTTCAAATTGTGTTTGCTTTTCTGTGGACAAATAAAAAATTGAATGATCCTATGAATAAAGAGTTATGTTGTCCTAGGGATAAAGTACAAAAAAATCTATATATATAAAAGCCTAAGCTACCAGTAGACCCACTGACCATTTGACTGTCTCACCAGTAGTTATGATGCACACTGACCACCAGGGGCAGACACTCAATGTAGGAGCAGAAACCATAGACATGGAAACATGGAACAGACTGATGAAACTCAGAGGGAAGGGGGGAGGGGGGTGGGCAGGAAGAGATTAACCAAAGATCTAATATGCAATCTAGAAGCCCTGAGCACAGGTCCCTCCGCCTGGCCTGTGCCCTCTTGCAATCTGGGACCCCTTGGGAGATGTTGGAGAGCCAGTTTCCACCTGATTCCCACAGGCCAGGCTGAGGGACCCCACCTCTAGTATTCTATAAAACCTATTGAGGAAAATTCAATACTTAGTCAAATAAGTGATGGTGTGTTTTAAAACGCACCTGCCCACAAATGTTTACGACTGGCTGGCTGGTCCAATTCCTAGGCTGAGACTGGTATTGTAATTATTTAATATGGGCCTTCAGTGGAATGAAAACAATAATACAAAGGAGAAAAACTATTTCCTGACATGGAACAACCAAATTAAAGACATAGATTTCTGCTCCATACATGCTAAATCCTATATCCTGATGTGTCAGGTTGATACTGAGTGATTTTCCGTACAAAGCAAAACTCTAAGGGAAACTTCAACTATTGAAGGAAAAGGGCTTTAGTGAGTAATACCAAATTTAAAAAGTAAAGTTATTTATATCCTTCTCATTTTAACCTTCTCTTATTTTCAGTACTTGAATTGAGTATGTGCTATTCTAAAATGAATACTATTTGTATTTGAGTTAATATTGTCTTAAAATCTATGCTTGTGTTACAGAATTTTTGGACTGGAACCCAGATTCTTGTCCGCCGGAGTCGAAGAATGAATCCACGGACAGAAGGTGGTATAGCAAAGGTGGAGATTTATTGAAGAACAAGTACAGACTCCCATGTGGGGAGGGAAAAGTCCCACAGAATGGACTCCCACGTAGGGAGGGGCAAAGGGTCCCACTGAGTTCCTTTTCCCTATGGCTTATAAAGGCTGCAGATCCTGGTGCCTTGATATCTCCTCTGATTGGTCACTATTCCCTTAGACTGGTTACTATAGTGACTCCTAGGTTTAATTTTAAAATAGGTTTAATACCTGTATTTTAGAGTGCATTCTTTCTACTTATTAAAAGTTTGCTGGGAATGGCTGGGGAGGGGGCACGGTCAATCGGGGGGAAAGAAGACATATGTAAAACTTTAGACAATAACAAATCATGCTCTCTTATTATTTCATTGTTGTTTTTATTTCTCTTTCCTCTCCCTCTCTGAAATCAATAAACATATATTTAAAAATAGGTTTGGAATGCCTAGGGGCATCTTTAGGAAAACTTGAGAATATATCTTGTGGAAGTAAATTGGGAAATGTCAGACAATTTATCCCTGTACAAATGACATTGCAGCACCATTTGAAGCAAACTGCACAAAAGACTTTTTCTGCAGAGTATGTCTCGTTTGTATTCTGTAATAGTGTCATTCACCCAACTCAAAGCTACCAATTTTGTACTATCTTTGTGGAGTGGATAAATGACCCTATAGAACCAAGCTCATTCAACAGTTTGAGATATGAGCTTCCATTTCCAACACTAAAATGCTAGTACATTAACCTGCTAGAGTTGTCTTCCTTTTTTTTAAACACACTTGTAGTGGTATTGCACAAAAGTAATGTGCCAATGTCCCTTAAAGAACATTTTTTAAAGGAGGAAATATGAAACACCATATAAAGATCAACCAAATAGAAATGTTTTTGAGGTGAATATCTAGCAAAAGCATAGCATTTGAAGTTTATCTTAAGATGTAACCTGAAGCTTACATGTAAGCAATGATTTTTCAACCTGTGCTAGTTTTCCTCCTAAAAATTTTCTTGTAAAAAATTATCTGTAATAGAGGGAAGGCAAGATTAGGTGAGTGGGTGGGAAGAGATCAACCAAAGAACTTGTATCCATATATGCATAACCCATGGGCACAGGCAATAGGGTGGGGGAGGCCTGGGGCGGGGTCAGGGGTGGGCTGTAAGGGGTCGATGGGAGAAAAAGGGGACATATGTAATACTTGCAACAATAAAGATTAAAATAAATAAATAAAAATGCTCTATAAAAACTTGCAGATATAAACTTGAAGGAATTTTATGTTATTTTTGTTACATATATTCTATCATCTATGAAATTTGTAAAGAAAGATTGCATGACTGGAAATTAGGACTGCTAGGGAAAGCAAAGGTTAAAGCTTAAACCATGTGAGCCAAAGTGAAGAGAATTTAATAGCACTTCTCAGATTGCAATAAAAAATAAGAATAATCCTGGTTATCAATTGCTAAATAAATCATGAGCAATAAGGGCTTAAATAAAACCTTTTAAAATAAGGTTTGGAATAAATTCATAATTATCCATTAAAAATCATTTACTTATTCTGTGTTCAGTACTGGGTTATATCACCCTCCTTCTTTGTTATACTGCTTATTGCCCTCATTAAATAAATTATGCACTTGTCTACGGATAAAAGAAACACCATGCATGACACCATTTCTAAGAAAGGCTTTCAATTTGAGGAGTATGAAAGAAAGCCAGCCCTTGTCCTTATGGAACTCACATTCAAATTGAGAAAACAGAAAAAAAAAAAAATATATATATATGGAAATATGTATTTATATAAAACCCTGGGTGTAACGTCATGACTGAGGCTCGACCAATCAGAAGGAAGTCAGTCCTGCAGGGGTTGTCTTGGAAATGGCTGCACCCTCCCCCAGTTGTTTCTCTGAGGGCAAGGTTTCAGACAGGAACCTGTCCTCATGGTGAGGTTTCAGGCAGGAACTCACCCTTGGAGCAGAGTGTGGAAGTACTGAGTGCTGGGTTGCCTTTCCAAGGGCTTCGCCCTCCCCAAGCTGTTTCCTGTGAGGCCTGAGGGAAGATCCCACCCTCAAAGTGACAGGAGCACCCAGCAGCAGTCAGTCCTGGGTTGTTGAGGCGGAGGTCACAGTGTGGTAGAACTCTGGGTCTGGCCCAACAGGGGGCGTGGCAGGCCTTCAAACCAGACCCTGACAGTAGGGAGGAGGCAGCCCCATTCCTCACAGAATCTGCTGTTGGATAGCTTGCTGTCAGTGGCCTGCCAGCCAGGAACCCCATTCACCTGCACAATGGACCCTGACAGGAGGGAAGAGGGAGCCCCAATCCTCACGGAATCCACAGGTGGCCGGCTTGTTGTCAGGGGCCTGCCAGCTAGGAGTCCTATTCACCTGCATGTCTGTATAAAGTTTTAATACATTATATTAGAGGTCGTGGTGGTACTGTTTTACCCACAGTGTCTACAGGAATTGCTGCAAATTTACTTCTCAGTGGAAACACCTTTCATTCCCAATATAAATTACTGATTCCATTAAATGAAACTTCAATTTCTAGGCTCGATATAAACAGTGAAGTTGTTAAAACTATTAAAAAGGCCCAACTTCTCATTACTGATGAATGCACCATGGCATCCAGTCATGCTATAAACATCACAGACAGATTACTAAGAGAAAGTATGAGTCCGAATCTTGTATTTGGTGGGAAAGTTCTCCTTCTTCGAGAGGATTTTCGACAATGTCTCAGTATTGTACCGCATGCTATGGGATCGGCCATAGTACAAATGTGTTTAAAGTACTGCAATGTTTGGGGATGTTTCAGAAAGTTGTCACTTATAACAAATATGAGATCAGAGGATTCTGCTTATAGTGAATGGTTAGTAAAACGTGGAGATGGCAAACTTGATAGCAGTTTTCATTTAGGAATGGATATTATTGAAATCCCCTGTGAAATGATTTGTAATGGATCTATTATTGACACTACCTTTGGAAATACTATATCTATAGATAATATTAAAATATATCTAAATGTGCAATTCTTTGTCCAAAAAATGAGCACGTTCGAAAATTAAATGAAGACATTTTGGATATACTCGATGGAGATTTTCACACATATTTGAGTGATGATTCCATTGATTCCACAGATGGTGCTGGAAAGGAAAATTTTCCCATCGAATTTCTTAATAGTGTTACTCCTTTGGGAATGTCCTGTCATAGATTAAAATTGAAAGTGGGCGCAATCATCATGCTATTGAGAAATCTCAATAGTAAATGCGGTCTTTGTAATGGTACCAGATTTATTATCAAAAGATTACAACCTAACATTATCGAAGCTGAAATATTAACAGGCTCTATAGAGGGAGAGGCTGTTATGATTCCAAGAATTAATTTGTCCCCGTCTGACACTGGCCTCCTATTTCAATTGACACAACGACGGTTTCCCGTGATGCCAGCATTTGTGATGACTATTAATAAATCACAAGGACAAACTCTAGACAGAGTAGGCATGTTCCTACCTGAACCCGTTTTTGCACATGGTCAGTTATATGTTGCTTTCTCTCGAGTTTGAAGAGCATGTGATGTTACAGTTAAAGTTCTAAGTACTTCATCACAAGCGAAATTAGC
>NW_006299245.1:5607659-5613837 GCF_000327345.1 Myotis davidii | reverse complement strand
TTGGTGAAATAGTTTATTTCTCTACTACACACTGATATATTTTTGAAGATTTATTTTTATTTGAGCCAAATATGTTTCAGTTATGTTTACCTTTTTAATCCTAATTTTATCTTTAGAACCAGGACAGAATTAGTCAATTAGCAAATTTTTAAAAACAATAATATAACTCTAGCCCTTAGCCAACAACATCTCATTTCTAACCCACACTTGGCCAGATGGTCTTATTAGCACTCAGTTCCTTCAACCATTATGTTATATTACAGTATTGCTTAAGAACAAAAATAAAACAAAAAACACCTCTGGATGTCGTTTCAAAATACTTTCTTTTGATATGAGTTCCAAAATGAGATGTTAATACATATAGTCTCATCAGACTGTTAGCATATCTTAAACCTGTGGCGAAATAAGCATCCATATATTTTTAAAATTTAAGCTACCTTATCTCCATGATGCTACCTATGCATTGAATTTTGAAGCCTATCAATGTAATACTTTATAATTTTGCTAAAACTCTTGACTTCAACCCTGTGACCCTGCCTAAATTCTTGAACCCATAATTTGTGTTATTTCTCTTCATCCCAGCTTTATTCATCTGAAAATCTAAAACATTTGTTTTCTTAATTACTCAACTTAGGAGTCTGGATTTATAAAAGGACTATTATTGATTAGTATGAATAATGTTTTAAATATACTTGCTGGCATGGCTCAGTGGTTGCGTGTCGACCTATAGAAACCAGGAGGTTACGGTTCAATTCCCAGTCAGGGCATATGCCTGGGTTGTGGGCCTGATCCTCACAGTGTAGAAGGCAGCTGATCCATGATTCTCTCTCATCATTGATGTTTCTATTTCTCTCTCTCCCTCTCCCTTCCTTTCTGAAATCAATAAAAACATAGTTAAAATAAATATATTATATTTTAAGTATTTAATGGTAGTCAAAGACAAAGGTGGCCCTTTCAAATATCTCTACTTGTCTTTGACTGCGTGAGACTGTGAAGTTGCTAAAAGCTAACAGCTGCTGGGAGGGTAAGTTGCAATATCAAGAATAGGAGACGTTAGCCAGAGAGCTGCTCTCACCACTGAGTGAGAGCAGACTGTGTAGAGTTGGTGAACCTGAGACAAGTTAAGCCAAGGATGACTTGATAATCCTATCTGAAGCGACAGCCCACCATGTTGAGTTACTTTTCTGGCACTTCAGAAGGAATTCACCAGAAAGAGGCCAAAGAGTCCTGGTCCTGCTCTCCCCAGAAAGCTGTTCTCCAGATTTAAAAGAGATACTTCAGCTCTGATGAGGTGACAAGCTTGGATGCAGAACAACAGACGCCGAAGCTGTAAATGGCTGGTCTGGGGCCACGTATGGCAAGGGTCTGGCTCCTTTGAAAGTTAAAGATTTTGCTACGGAAGAATAAGAAAAGCCAAGTTTTTGTCAAACTTATTAAATTAGGAGTGGTATAAGTTGAGACTAGTTCTTTTAGATCTTATTTCAAACTATCTTCTTATATGAACATGCTCTAAGCAGTGTTTAACTTACATTATATAAAGTTATGATACTTCTCTAAAAATCCATCTTAGGAATTCAGAAAGCTATGCCTATTAAAGAAATACGGAGTTTGATAATGTTTTAAACCTATCAAGCAACACCACTCTCTAGTGTCAATTAAATTGCAGTGAGTATACAGTATGCTTTCTCAGAGGGCATAAGTAATTAAGCAATACAAGTTTATAGAGAGCCTAAAGACTACATCTGGGATTAGGAAATTGGACTGGGAAAGTACTTTAAATTCTATAAATAATTTAAATATACTTTTTTTTCATGAATATATGTGCAAGCCCAATTTGTCCTTCATCTTTTTTTTCCTTCTCAGGGATAGAGTATATATATATATTCACTACCTTCAATAGAAAATTGCTTGACAAATGTGGTACAAGAAACTATTTTCTAAAATAAGATTTTCGAGGTAGAAGAGAAGGGCAATAGAGAGCATCTGGTCCATTTTATATTTCAGATGAGAAAAGTGAAGCCAAGAGAAGTAAAATTTCTTGTACAAGTTCTCATAAAACAGATAATTACAGGAGTGTCTGGGACTTTAGTTTAGTAATAGGCCCAACGAAGAATATAGAGGTTTATCCAAAATATTTAACAACCACAACAAAAGGCTTGCTAAAACTTCTAAAGTGCTGTGATAAAACATTTGCATTTGAGGCACTTAACTATTTGAAAAAATATATTTTAAGTGTCCTCTGAGATTCGAAGATCATTATAAACCCAAGTTGCCTGGAGTTTAAAGACACATGTGATGGAGTCCCAAAACTGCAATCCCAGGTTTTGTTAACTCCAAGTCATATGGAGTAAAATTTCTTTCAGGGATGGAAACAGTATGGCACTTCTCACTTCTTACTTATTTTGCTCAATACCTTATAAAATAATGGAAAAATTTCAAGCAATTAAAGACAGGCCAAACATCTTATGAAAGACAGGTGTGGGCAAGTTAGAGTTGGAGTGATAGTTGTGAGGATGAAAGAGTTGACACTACTTCTCAAAAGTTGATTCTTTTGAAGAGATTTATCTAGTTTTTCAGACATGATGCTCGAATGCAGTGGTTCTCAATCTTCCTAATGCCGGGACCCTTTAATACAGTTCCTCATGTTTTGGTGACCCCCCCAACCATGAAATTATTTTCATTGCTACTTCATAACTGTAATTGTGCTGCTGTTATGAATCATAATGTAAATATCTAATATGCAGGATGTATTTTCATTGTTACAAATTGAACATAATTAAAGCATAGTGATTAATCACAAAAACAATATGTAATTATATATGCATTTTCCAATGGTCTTAGGCGACCCCTGTGAAAGGGTCGTTCGACCCCCAAAGGGGTTGTGACCCACAGGTTGAGAACCACTGCTTTAATGAGTATGTCAACACCTGGATATTTTTCTCTAAAATATGTGCTTTGATGAAATTAGTCTTCTAGCTTTTGCTTAATCTAAAAATGTATGTTGCAAAATAACCTAAAAATATAATTTCAATAAAATCTAAAAATAAGCAAACAAAATATCTTACATTCTGTATTATATATATACTAGAGGCCCGATGCACGAAATTCATGCAAGGGGCTTGGCCCTTGAAGCTCTGGCTTCTTCCAGGAGGTCATCCAGAAGGATGTCCCAAAGGTTGTTTGGCTGTCAATGTTCTGGGAAATTTGCACCATCTACACAGCTAATACTGAAAGTTCATTTAGTAGGCAACATTTACGTATATTTGGATCATAAAATCGTTCAGACAATGAGTGAGATATTAAAATTCTAGCCTGGTATATAAAATATACATACCTAATCTCCTGCCGGTTCATTTTCTCTTCTTTTTTTATATTGTTTTTTATTGATTGATTGATTGATTGAGAGAGAGAGAGAGAGAGAGAGAGAGAGAGAGAGAGAGAGATGAAAAGAGTAAATGTGGTCAGATTCCCACTACCAAGTTATTCTTTATTTGAAAACAAAATAATAATTTCACTCAGAGGGTTTTGTTGAAAATGTGGCTCTGGTATAGGCAGCATTAGTACTGTTACATTATTTTAAAAAATTCTCTGGTTCCAGCCCGGATCTACTAAATCAGAATCTCTGGGAATCAGGAACCTGTTTTAACAGCCTTTACTCATGATGTACACGCATGCTCAAGGTTGAGATGCACTGGTGCAGAGCACCTGGCACTTTTTTCGTTCTGTCCTCTGTGGGAGTGTCTTTACCGGAGCCAGGAGATAGAAAAGGGTGTAAAATAAAAAATCCTGTTGCTACAAATGCTGATTTTAAAATAAATAGATAAAATGGTTCTTTGTGGGGTATTTCTGATACCAACATATATAGAAATATAACCTAATATATTATGAGAAACATCTTATTAAAAAGCAGGTAAATTGCAGCATCAGTTCATCTGGGAGGGAACTTAAAGTGTAGTAATAATGTGTTTCATTCAAAGAAAACTCTTTTTCATTTTAATAGAAGGGTTTTCTTAATTATACAACAGTAAGAAAATCAAAATTTATTTTTGTGATAAGTTTGATATTTCAAAAACATTGATTTATGTTAAAAACAATAACTTATTTTAATTTCAAAGTGTGACACCACCTCTGCCATCTGCTTTACTTGTATCATTATGCCTCACAATTTAGTTTGAATGTAATCCTTTAATTTAAACACAGCCTCTATGCTCCTTTCTTCATCTCTGTAATTGGATTATAAAGTAATTATATTTAGGTGAAATAATTTGGAAATGCTTCAAATATTCTACCATCTGCTATGATAATTAAATTCTGAACAAAAATTAATATAAGAATATTTTAATTCTAGGGTTTTAAACAATGGTTTCAAATATCTTTACAGTATTTGATTAGGATAAACCTTAGCACATATATTAAGCTATTACCCATTTGGTACCTAATAAGAGTCAAATGCTGTTTTCATTATGGAAAAATTCTGATAAGAGTAATGCTGTCTACATGGCTGTCTGCATGCTCTGTGTTCATGTTGAGGGGAAAGGACAGGACAGAGGGTTTCTGTTTTTTCAGGACAAAGGCAGTCATTTTATCGTTGGTGTAGCATAGACCTTCAGCAGCACGGCTGCTGTCCAGTTGCCTCCACTCTTATAAAGTGAGGGTTGCTTTTGAAAGGGAGGTAGAGGATCAATATGATAGGGATAGCGCTTCTCTATTATCACTAAGCTGAGTTGCCGCTCAATTCTGACTTGACTGCCTTAAGTTAATCCCCAGAGCTAGATGTAGACAGGGTTCCATGTACAAACGATTCATTTTAAAAGGTGTTTGCAGAATAACCCAGCAAGAGAGTGGGAGAAGCAGGGCAGAGAAGGGGAAGAAATGGTGCAGATTCAGGAAGAGCTTCACCCTGGGCTCACACGGGGCATCTCTGGAGTGTAATGATATCTCAGAGTTTGTCATGCCTTGAAGAACAAGGTGTGGACTTTCATATTCCCCACGAGTCAATATTGGCTAAAGATACACAGTTGGCCGGCAAGGAGTGCTGGATCAAACTTCTAAGCATTTACAGTTGTTTGCATGTGCGGACAGGAGAAGCTGCCTCAGTAGATAGATAAATCCCCCCAAAAGATTTGCAAGTATAAGCTCTTGGAATCAATGGACAGAGGCTGGGCAGAGGCGAGGGGCACAGAGACAGTTAAAGGAATTCATGGGGCCTGGGCAGGGCACCCACCATCTCTAAAACATTGGCTTTACACTTGAATTTCAAAATATTGTGGCTGTTTCTTAAATTAACATGCTCTTTTATATATAATAGACACGTGCCTTTTAATACATATTAAATCCAGTCTAAATAATTTTCTTATAGACATTCTAAAACACCAAAATATTACACGTTAAATTATTTTAATCAAATAGCAACAAGATTTAGGTATTACTGTTTTGCTTCTGAGTATCTTTAAACAATAAATTGGCAATGCATTAATTTAAATCTGACACCTTATAAAAGGGGAATACCTATATCAATTTGGGTAATCAAACTCTATAATTGGAAGTTCACATATGCGAGTTTAAATCCTAAAACTTTAAAAAAATGTGTTCCAATAAGTGTTATTTAAAATTAAAATACTTGTAATAGTCAAAGTTATAAAAGAATAATGAAAAAGCTTTCAGAATGGAATATAGCAAAAAAAGCAAAAGATATTTGGAACCAGAGTGGGTTTTTTTTGTAATCCTCAAATAAACTTAGTCATTTAGAAGAATATGTTGCATTTAAATGAAACACACACACGTACACACTCAAACTAACAAGTTAACCTAAAGCTATCAGGTTAGTCTTAAAACTTTATTTCAGATGAATTAGTAAACTAAATAATTTATATAATATGGTATATTATTATAACATTCATATAATATGTCAATGGAGGAAGTATTTATTCAACCATAAAACTTTATTTCAGTTTAGCTATCAAATTGAAGGTTAAAAGTTTCATAAACATCATATATTATGTATTATCACATAATATATACATATACAGTAGCATATATAATATATCACCTATTATATATTATTTAAATATATTATGTTTAATAATATATATCTATATCTATATAATACATTATACTTCAGTAGAGGAAGTATTAGTTCAACCTTAAAATTTTATTTCAGTTTATCTATTAAATTGAA
>NW_006299245.1:5604882-5607640 GCF_000327345.1 Myotis davidii | reverse complement strand
GTATATTATCACATAAATTACATATAATATATAATTACATTAAATTTGTATAATATATATTAGTTATTGTATATTTAATGATATATATGTATATAATATATTATTCTTAAAGGAGGATGTATTGATTTTATAAGATACTTATCCATTTATTTCATTTGTCAAGTTGTCAGGTATGGAATAATATTTTATAATTTACAAAATTAATCATACTACTTAGTATTAGCTACTTACAGTTTGGAACTTGAGACATTGAGAAGTCAGAGACTTTTCTATATTACCCAACTAACAAAATCAGACTAGAATACTAATCTCATCACATCCGGATTTTCATGGCATACTCCCATCCAGGCTTGCCTGTCCATATAGATAGAATTTTAGAGGTGTTTACTTCACTAATGATTGGTACAAAGACTCATTTATTCAATTTGTACAATCACACAGGGCACTCCCCTGGCAGGATATTTAATTAAGTGTATTTTAATGTTTGTGTGTAGAGAAACTTTAAATAACCCAAAAAGGTATACAATAAAATAAGATTAGTTTCTTAACAATATAACTTAGTGATGTTTCCATATCAGATCATAAAAATTTGCCTCACTCTTTTTAATCACTGCATAGTATTCAATTGCATGAATGCACCAAAATTTCTGTATTTTTGTCACCAGGCAGGTTAAGAACAAACATATCGCACTGTTATGGCAGACTTCTACTTTTGAAGTAGAATAATCCTTTGATTGGACAAATCCTCCTAGGGACAATAACTAGAGGAAACTGATGTATAAAGCTATCTCTCCACAGCATCAGAGATGTGCAGAAGGGTTGGGGCTAAGGTGGTTAGTATTCAGAGAGGGGAGAATCACAAACAGATAAGCTGACAATAGCGCCTGTTTTTCCTGGGATGGCATTAGCACTTTGTGGAAACAAGCAAGTATCTGAGAGTGGAAGTAATTTCCACACAGAGGCACCCTGCTGGTGAACAGGTGACCCAAGAGAAGGTGGTCATCGGGGCTAACATCTATTTCACAAAAAATAGGAGTAGAATCAAATCTGGAACCCGTCTCAATCTAGCAACAACTTGTAATCAACCAAGGATACATAAAACAACTATGAAAAAATGCATCTTTTATAGCATTGATATTCATCAAAATATGCTGTACTAATAGTGTTTTAATCAATAGGGTATCAGTAATATTTGTAAGAACTTAATCCAAAAATGTAATTTTGATTATTGGCTCATTGGAAGATATCAAAGGTTGATTTAAAATTTTGTGTCAGAGAAATGTGATAGGCGATCAATAAAATCTTTCTAGGTATCAAAACATATTCTAGGACATGTCCAGAGAACTGGACTGACATTAAGAAAAAATAACATAAAAGTTAATAATGATAAAAATAGCTTTTTCATGCATTTTAAAAATGTGTGATTATAGGAATTAAATAACTATGGTATTTGGGTACTCCTTAATTAATATTTTAAAGTATTGAAACCAATATCTTTTAAAAAGCAATATTTACCATGTTTGGAAGTCACTTCCTTAATTAGACTTTAAATTATGAAATTTTTATGCTAAAATTTGTTAGGAAATAAATTGCTTTAGAAATTCCATTTAAAGAAGTACTGTCTGAAAAGGTTTAGAACTCCTTTCCTATAAATTTGGTATTATTCAACTAAATAGAATAGAGTAAATTCTGAAACTTTCCTCAGGATTTGGTATTTATTTGACTTAATTGGATTTCATGAGAAATGTGTAACAATCCATTTAAATTACTCTGAGTTTGTGTTTTAATGAAGCTTTTGCTATGGGACTAAAACCCTTTGCTTTCTAAACCTAAATTTGAATCTAATGTAGTGATTATGTTAGCTTTTTAGTGAAAGACTATTTATTGTCTCTTCCCAAACAAGAAGCTGTAGTGGCTGGATCACTGCTCACAGGCTACCTGATTCTACTCTGACTAAAGGAGCAGTCAAGGAAAAGCTACATCTTTGGTGCCAATCTTGTTCAATTCTGCGGATTTTATTTATTGATAGCAATGTATCATTTTTTTCTTCAGAATTTTTCAAACAGTTTTTCTTTTAATATGAAATGTATTAGAATCATTATAGAGTTTAGAGACTGGCTCAGACCTTGTTTTAGGCACTTAACACTGGTAAAGTAAGTGCTCAATGAATAAAAGGAATCATTATTAAGATCTAATTTAGAGGGTAAAAGGCTAATACGTCCAAGGCAGAAACTTAACAAGCTAGCCTCCCAGAAAAGAGTTGATTTCTCTCCCAAGCTCCATGGAAACCAACAGTGGCTTGGTGTTTAAGATGATCAATTTTGGATTACTAAAGGACTTGGATACCAGTACCACCTGACATCATTCACACCAGGGCCGGCTGTTTCCTCGCCAAAAATCCCCCAGCTTAGAAGTCACACAGCCCAAATTTGAGGTCTTTCTTCCAGAATCTGACCCTAGAGCTGTAAGATCGCTGTGCTTAATGGAACCTGAACACTTATTTTTGTTCTAGACGCTGAGCTTTCCGCAATGAATGCTGCTCCATCGGTCCTGATGTGTGTGCACCCTCCGGCCATATGCCTTTGTTCACTCAACACCTATATTCAATCCATGCATTATAAATGCATGTGTGTGTGAGTGACAGAGACAAAAATAGACAAAATCACTCAATATACACATTATAATGCTGATGCCACCATAGAATAATTCTTAATGCCCCAGCTTCAGAAAATGCATTTGTGACATTTAACTTCATTGG
>NW_006299245.1:5597971-5604170 GCF_000327345.1 Myotis davidii | reverse complement strand
GTTGATTTATATATGTATATATTATAAAATATTCACCATAATCAAGTTAATATCTATCATTTCACATAGTTAGCATTTTATTTCTTTTAATTTTATTTCTTGTAGTAGTGAAAACACTTAAATTCTATTCTCTTAGCAAAATTCAAGTATAAAATAAAATATTGTTAACCTAAGCCACATTATTGTACATTAGAGATAACCAGAGCATTCCATCTTACCTAAATGAAACTTCGTACCCTTTCACTAATATTGCCTCATTTACTTCTCCAAACCCCTGGTAATCATCACTCTTCTCTCTATTTTTATGAGTTAGACTATTTTCAATTTTTCATGTAAGTGATATTGTCAGCTGTGTCTGGCTCATCTCAGCATAATGTCCTCCAGTTTCATCCACTTTGTTGCAAATGGCAGGATTTTGTTATTTTTAAGGCTGTATAATATTCCATTTGTGATATATCTATATCTATCGATTGATATGGATTAATAGATATAATTATAGATATCATACTTCACATTTTCTTTACCATTTATCCATTCTATGAACATGGAAGTGCAGATATTTCTGTGAGATCTTGATTTTATTTCCTTTGCATATATACACAGAAATAAGAATGCTGTATTATAAGATAGTTCTCTTTATAACTGTTTGAGGAACATCTATGCTATTTTCATAATGGCCATACTAACAATATTTTTTAAAAAATTTGCTCTTTATAGCAAGAACAGAATTCAATCAGCAAATCCCTATTCTCTTATAATAAAGAAACCGAATCTTAATCTAAAAAAGTTGTTCTTTAAAACATAAATGAAAATGTCTTTCCTTTTTATCTTATTTTGTGACTTTAAAAGCAACATATGGATACTTTAGAGAACTTAAAATATATAGATAAACACTAAGACACGTATATAATTATCCAAAATTGCACAACCCAAACTTCACTAATTTTAAATATTATTTTTCCTGCTAATACATTAACTATACTTCAGTTTTTGTCATAGATATTTTCTTATTTTTTGTGTACTATAATACCTGCAGTTTCTAAAGAAAACAACGTCCATTCTACTGCCCATAGCTTTGAGGTCAGCAAAGTAGTGTAAACTATTGTTCACTTGAATTCCAAAATGATTAGTTCTATGGCAGTTATGATTGAAAAAGTTAAAGGGTGCCCTAGAAATTGATTTAATTACAGGATTTCAACAAATAAAATTATTAAATGCAAGCCTAGGCACTGTCTTGGGTGTTATGAAGACGACATACTAACTATAACATGGTCCTAATTTTGAAGGACCTCAAAACCTAATAAAAGGCAAGGCAAAGACACAAATACCAAAATGTTACTCTGTGCAAACTTTGTTATGATAGACACAATAAAATGTCTAGCCGAAGCACAAATGAAAAGAGTGCATGTGAGCGGACACGGAGTAATTCATTGGGCCAGTGGAGCTTGGAAAGCACCGTTGTAGAAAACGCCTGTTAGATTTTGTAGCGTATGCAAAGACACGGACACATGAAAGGGCATATTGAAGAACTTAGGCAGGTTAGCATTGCTCTCGTGTGGGTGTGAGTTTTGCCAGGACTGGATGCTTTAGGGAAGGTGGGAAACATAAATAAGTGAAGACAGCTGGATGAAGGCAATAACAAGTGGTGGAGGATGTGGCAAACTGGAAAGCATCTGAAACATCCAAAAGGAGCAGGCCATCACTAAAGCACATGTGCGTGCCAGATGTTTCCCTTAGGCTACAAGTTTGCATGCTACGCACGATAGGTAGGGAGAGTGGTAAGGCTATTTCATTCGGGATGTATACCAATTTGGACTTCATCCTTTGGTTAGAGTTTCCCAACCGCAGCACTATTGACTTTTTGGTCCCGATAATTCTTTGTTGTGGAGGGCTCTCTTGTGCATTGTAAAATGTTTAGCAGCCTCCCTGGCCTCTACCCACTAGATCCAAGTTATCCTCCTCCCTTCCCCAGTTGTGGCAACCAAAAATATTTCCAGTTATTGCCAAAAATTCTCTGGGAGAGAGAGATTGCTCCCCAGTTGAGAATCACTGGGTTTGATAATTATAAAGGAATTCCATGTAATGGAATTATATGATGGAATTTAGGCTCTCGAGAGAAAATTCTGGTGGCAGGACAAATAGGTAGTGTGTGAAGAGTGGAGGAGTCAGAGAGAGAGAGAGGTTAATGGTCCAACTTAGAAGCTAGTGTAATAGCTTTCTCCATTCTGTGAATGAGGATACTTTGATAAGCAGAACAATAATGTAACCAAATCAAACATTTAACATTTCCTACATGTTAACCTACAGTTTTTTGTTGTTTTTCTTTTTTACTACTGCCTAACATTTTGAATATAAATATTATTGCCAATTAGATTATATCATTAACCATTTGTTATAGTGCCTAACAAGCAGCTCTTGCTTGTGCATCAATATCTTGCATATTATATCTGGCTTTTCTTTTTTAGACACAACTGTCCTAAGTGTGATACTTCTTAACTCTGTTAGTAATTGTAAAAAGAAAGGTTTGATTACATTGGAAATTAAACATCGACATACATAGAAATGTATCTCAGTTGGGATTGTGATATCATAATGAAAGCATTATCATTGTTATCTAAGAGCATTTATTTCTTTACCCTTTTTATTTAAAAATTTAAAGGATCAACTATGTGCCAGACACAGAGTTTGGTTCTGAGGAGGCAATATTGAGTAATAGGGATGTACTTGCTTTTATGAGCTTGGAATTCAGTGGGAGGATCAAATCTAGCCAAATAAGCATGCAACAGTGAAACTATCACTACAGAAAGCACTATGGAAAAAAAAGTAGAATAGAACTTTTAGAATAATTATAGTGCTCATATTAACTCCAAGGGTTATAATCACATCCCAATGTAATTGCCCAGATTGACAGGTTTAGAGCTATGGCAATGGCACAGGGATATACTCTTGCTCTGTGTGAAAAATGCATTTGGACTATATCTGAACTGATTTATTACTTTATAAATTTTTGTTTATTTTTTATATATTCTATGAAAACAAATTTGATATACATTCAATTCTATGAAATGAGTAATTTTATGTAAATGTAACCCACAAAACATTGGTAATTAATTAGCTGAACAGCTATAGATAGAGTGGAGATTTATGCTGTTACGTGGGAAGAATTTTATATGAAACAAGACCAAATTTTTGCTATAACTAATCCCTAGAGCCATGATGTAAAGTTTGTATCTACCCAATCGCTTATTCCTTAGCACATGGTAGGTGATCACTAATGTTTGCTGGAAAAATAGATAAATGGATTCAAAAAACACCTGTATATAAGGTACTGTGAAAAACATGACCCTGCTTTCAAGAATCACAAAAAGTAAGAAGAGGAAGACAACTATACTCAAGCTAAAATTTATAAAATTGCAAGTATGTGATAGAGGTTTTAAAAATGTCCTAAGGATCTTGGGGCAGAGAAAGATGACCCCCTGTGAAAGGTAGCAGGGGTATCCAGGGGGAGGTTTTGAAGAGGAGTTAGCGTTTGAATGGATCTTGCAGCATGGACAGTATTTAAAAGGAAGAATTGTGGGGAAAGGGCATTTCTGGCATAGGTAAAAATTCAAAGGCAGGGAGATAATGTGATTAGCAGCCAAGGAGGAGAGCCACAGCTTTGGGACCCACAAAAGTGATATGCTCCATCTTTAGAGGGGCTGTCTGGCAGGGGCATCACAGATAAACAACAAATGAGAAATCATAATTCCAGGAGTGCTTAAAAGTTCATGACAGTGATTCTATGTCAAGTCCCTTTATAGCTGTAAGAATGTAAAGGAGTATATTATTGGAGACTAAGGACTCATTTTTATAATTTTTATAATTTACATCAACATTAGACATTGACATGAGGAGATTTTGAAACACTTAACTCAATGAAGAATAACCATAATAAACAATTTAATGTTAAAATAAATAACATGTTTTGTATGCCAATGGAAAATAGTGAGAATATTGGCATTATTTTCCATTTTTTGCAAAGCTAATAATGCCTGGCTTAATGGAAGACTCCACTAGATAGTCACATATTCACTTTTGCATTCAAGCTTTTGCTGTATGTTGTTTTGATTGAAGTATATAAATAAAATCTTGCCTTTTATCAATAGGTAGTTAGAAAAGGGAAAATCATTGTAAGATTCTTGTGGATAGATAATTATTGATAGCATCCTTTAATATTAAAGCAAAACTTGACAAGCAGTAGTTTCTTAAATGTTAGTGGCGATGTGGAAAATGAAACTAGATTAGTAACAGTTTTGCATTAAAATCCATTGCTCTCTTTGTACTTTAAATTAATCTTTTATCTATGCATTATTTGTAACCCTTTATATTGGCCCATTAGAAAATATTAATTCATTGACTTATGCAGTTATTATATATCTTGACACTTTATTATACAATATTTTATCACTAGAGGCCCGGTGCACAAAATTCGTGCATGGGTGCGGTCCCTAGGCCTGACTGGTGATCAAAGCGGAAGTGTCTGGCACATGGAAGGGCAGGTCCCAGCTGACCTCTGGGCCTGGGCAGCACCTGGGTCCCCAGGCCCCATGCACACCCCTCCACCTGAGTCCCAGCGCCCAAGTACCACACGGATGTGCTGAGCGTGGCCGAATGCTGCAGGCCGGGGTGCAGTGTGGGCCTCTGGGCCTCCCAGCAGTGCCGCACGGAAGGTGGGCTGGCAGCACACTCTCTCCTGGCTGGCCTCGCAGACCAGCTCCTGCGCGAAACCATGGGGAGCCCGACCGACCCCTGTGGTCCTGGGGGCTGTGGACTGGCTCACCTGGAAGAGGACAGGTGGGTGGGGGTGGGCTTGTCACAGGTGCCTGGATGTGAGCACAGGGGCTTCTCTGGCGTGCGAGACCTGGTGTCCTGGGGGAGGGTAGTAGGGAGGATGAGAGAGAGACCTTGGTGGACACCTCGCATTCTCACCGCACCTCCATTCCCATCACCTCCGCCTCCAGGCGGCCAGCGAGAGGTCGCAGCACATCACCCACACCCACCATGTTCTGTGCTGCCCCCGGTGGTCAGCGCACAGTATAGCAAGCAGTTGAATTCCCAGTCTCTTGGTGGAACTCTTGGTCGAACGACTGCCTGAGGGAACATGTGCATATTAGGCTTTTATTGTGTAGGATATTTATTATACAAAACATATCATATATGCTAATATCACCACCAATATCCTCAGAGAAGTCTCTTTGTGTTGGAACACTGTCAAGCTCATTGTGGTCATTATAATTTTTGTAAAATTACAATTTTTACAAAGTTATAATTTAAAAAATAATATTTTTATTGATTTTAGAGAGTACAAATGTCCCATGGGAAAAGTTGCAAGTTAAACTCACCACTCAAGTACAAAAGTGCCACTCCTGGAGAAAACCATTGTACTTCAGTATAAATAAGCATTGCAGAATATTCAAAAAATGCATACTCAAATGTTAATATTTAGTATAAATTCGTATTTATTTACTGTTTCATCAAAGGCATGCTTAACTATATCTGATTTTTTTTTAAACTATGAGTGCATGTGGGTATTGAAGATTAGATTGACTATTGCAGTTTGGTTCCATGGCCTTGTTTCATACTCAAGAGCCAGCAGTTTTACCCACCGTCAGTGTAATGTCAATGTGTGAGCAAAGCAAAGGCAAAACACATCTTATAACAATAATTTTGACTGTGATGACCTCGTGAATGTGTTCTAGGGACCCTCAGGGTCCACAAACTGCATTATGAAATTCTTGTCTATGACAACAATAAAGTAACTACTTGAGCCCAGCCAGCATGGCTCAACGGTTGAGTGTGGACCTATGAACCAGGAAGTCATGGTTCCATTCTGGGTCAGGACCCATGCTTGGGTTTCAGACCTGATCCCGGGTCAGGGATGTGCAGGAGGTAGCTGATCAATGACACTCTCTCATCATTGATGATCCTATCTCTCTCCCTCTCTCTTCCTCTCTGAAATTAACTATATATATGTAATTACTTGATTTTATAAATTCTGGTTTTATAATGGTCTCTAATAAGTTCAATTTGTTTTATTTCTTTCATTGACTTGAGGATGTATTGTGTCCACAATACCCCTCTACTTCCAGTACTTGCTTTGAAGAGCATGCTGACCAATCTAAAATAGTTTATATTCAGCATTATAATTTGACATTTCTGG
>NW_006299245.1:5580325-5597409 GCF_000327345.1 Myotis davidii | reverse complement strand
TGTCATCACATAAAATTGTTAAATGAACTTGTGTGTTTTTCTCTTGTTAATTTGTCAGTGTTAGTTTCAGTTTCAGATCTAGCCAGGTTCCTAAGAAAGTTGAGGAAAACTTTTCCTTCACTTTAACAGCAAATATCATATAAGCAGACACCACAAATAATCACAATTGGACTAAAAATTTTATACTTTCGGTATATGGTATAATGCATTATTATGAGCAATTAAATAATGAGAAAAATATCAAGTTACAGAAGTTCTTGAAACAGTGTGATATAAGAATTCAAGATGGAGGGGAAAATCAAGTTTACTTTGAAAAAGGCGCAAGTATCACTGATGTAAAGATCAAGGGACATAGAAGCTGACATTTGGCAATTGTTTAGTTGCGCATTTTTTCTCTTGCTTATTTACCCAAGGAACTATCATCTGTCTTACACTAAGTAACATTTTAAGTTCTATTGTCTTAAACTATATTGTTATTAAAACAATTAAAATAGCCTTTTAAATCCACATATAATTTCATCACTTTATGGCATGGAGCTGTTTGTTTACTTTAGTGGTTTGTTTGTATTCCCTCATTAGTTAAGAATTTTATATTTCTGATTATTTACTCCAGCATAGTTTTATGCTCCTGAATTAGCTGTCAATGTGAAACACTTGGTTAAGCACAGAGAAATTAGAGTGCAATGCTGATGTTGACAAAAATGATTATAGTAAATGAATATTTTGGGAATAAATAACTACATAAGGTCACCTTATGGTAGTGTTTGCCTTGATCATTGTATGTAGCTAGGTTTGTGATGTGTGGCTTTTCTTTTTTTTTTTTTTCTTTTTAAATATATTTTATTGAATTATAGTTGACATACAATATTATCTTAGTTTCATGTGTACAACATAGTGATTGGAGATTTATATAACTTACAAAGTGATAATCCTGATAAATCTAGTACCATCAAACACCATACAGAGTTATTATAATACTAGAGGCCCAGTGCACAACATACAAGTCCTTTGGTTGCTCTCTAACTGCCCTCCACCCCCCTGTCATTTGTCTCTGGATCTATTCTTGTTCATCAAATTATGTTGATCACTATATCACACATATGAGTGAGATCATGTGATATTTATCTTTCTCTGACTGGCTTATTTTGCTTAGCATAATGCAAGAGAGTAAAATTTTTAAAAATTGGTAATATTTGGGTCTTTTTGCCTCTTCTGCAAAATGAAATGTTCATTTAAGAAATTTATTTTTAAAAATAATTTCAGGTCCATTATAATATATTTTAAAATAGGTTATAATTATGATTCTATATTTAAAGAATATTTCAATTGTATGCAGATTTTTATACACCATTTTGTTTGTTGTAAATTTAGTTACATTCATTGAGCATTTAATGAATACCTACTATATGCCAAGATCTTGCTTGAAAAGAAGGTATATTGTTAAAGGGAATACAAAGTAAAGAAAGAAAACCAGACATACAACTTAATTAAACTAAACAAGTATATCTTAGGAGTTAGGTCTGCATAGATTTATATACATATTATTTTATATTTTATACAGAAAGATTGTTTTATATTTTTTAAAAGTCTCTCATCTACAGACATTTTCAATTAGATGTTTAATTTTAAAACCCTAGCAGGATTTAAAAAAAAATTGAACCTAAATTATACCAGTGATTTTCAGGAAGGAAAGTTGGACCATGGGCCAGAACAGTGTAGGCTTCATTTCAGTTTCTCACTCACGCTGTGATCTTGGGTAAGATCACCCCTTGGTTTATTACAACATCAGTAAAATAGGGGTAATAATATTTTCTCCTTTCCGGAGGACTGTAAAGTGAGGCTTTGGTTATATCTATATTGTTTTATCTATAAAATAAAATGAAGTGTGGCAAAACACTTGAACTTGTACAGGTATATGGTTGCTCACCATTCTTTCTCTGGATTTTTCTCTGTGTTTGAAATATATATTTATGCTCTGTATATTTTCAAAAAAGGTGAATATATTATGTAACAGTTTTCTCATTTATTAGATCATGATTTCTTTGTTTCTGACATATGACATGATAATAATATTCTACAGTGTTCAGTTAGGTAAGCACTGCAATATAAATCAATACGAAATTAAAATAATGATTGGCAGGCACTATTATATGTGAAAATTAGATTAGATGGCAATACTTTGTAGCACAGCTCATTGGTATATTTTGTTCTTTTCAGATAATACCAGTAGCCTAGGATTGAGCACATGAAGGTTATTTTAGAAAGAAAGAAAAAATAGGAAGTTTGTTATGATCAATTGGGTCATTTACCAGAAGGGACTTCTAACTCCCCCAAGAAATGACCATATGGAATAAGAATTTTTTCCTCCAGAATGTCCCTTAAATTGAAACTTGCTGACTTTAAATAAAAAGCAGACTGAAGTAATTTAATTTTAATGGGTAGTTTGAATTTATCTCAAATGAGATGTTTGTAATGATAGACTTGGATTTGGCACACAAAAAGTCGTTTTGTGTGCCATTGACAAAGGAAGTCAGATGGTTAAACCCAATCTCTATGGGGTGGGAAAGTATATGCTTCCCTCAGAAGTTACTGTTGGATACATAGCAATTGGCAAAGATATATGATCCCTCTTACAAGGAGGGAGAACAAATAGTTAGAAACCATGGTGATCTTCTCTCTCCTAGATAAATATTTACTGCCTTTTTGCCTGCAAAATTCACTCACTCGCCTAAGGAAAGCACTGCAAATTTTTATCCAATCATGATAATCTCTGTATCAGATTAGATGTGGCTTCTCTTCTATCGGATAACAGAGAACCAAAATGCTTAAAAATAAATGAATTAAAAAGTTATCTTTTTCCCACATAGATAACATGGGACACTGGTACATCTTAACTGCAATATACTCTCTAGAATCTAGTGCAGTGATGGCAAACCTTTTGAGCTCGGCGTGTCAGCATTTTGAAAAACCCTAACTTAACTCTGGTGCTGTGTCACATATAGACATTTTTTGATTTTGCAACCATAGTAAAACAAAGACTTATATTTTTGATATTTCTTTTATATATTTAAATGCCATTTCACAAAGAAAAATCAACCAAAAAAATGTCATAGGTTCGTCATCACTGATCTAGTGAGTAAAGGAGAAGAATGGGGGGCACATAGTAGTCGCTGGTTAACAGCCGTTCTGAAATCCTCTGGTCAAGTATTTTGCAGACCCCTACCCTGATGGTAGAAGAATGTTCCCGAATGAAGACTCAGTTGTCTTCCTTGGAACTAGTTTCTTCCTGGTTCTTAGAGTTTCCCTCTATGAAGACTGTCTTATGTCTTTAGAGGTGATAAACAAAATACCACAGACTGGGTAACTTACAAACAACCAAAATGCATTGCTCATAGTTCTGGAGGCTAGAAAGACTAAAATCAATGTGCCAGCTTAGTCTCTCTGTCCATAGCTAGTGCCTCCCACTGAGTCTTCACATGGTGGGAAGGCTAAGGATCTCTCTAGAGCAGCGGTTCTCAACCTGTGGGTCGCGACCCTTTGGGAGTCGAACGACCCTTTCACAGGGGTTGTCTAAGACCATCAGAAAACACATAAATAATTACATATTGTTTTGTGATTAATCACTATGCTTTAATTATGTTCAATTTGTAACAATGAAAATACATCCTGCATATCTGGGTATGGAGGGGACACAAACATTCAGACCATAGCAAGAACTTTCCTTGGCCATACCTGGGAAGAACATGTCCTTTGGAGTTGAATAGCATTTTCAGTCTGCTTTTTCTCTGTCAATACTTGAAATCCTTAAGGTTTTCTATCTCTTCATTCATGCCTTTGACTGTTAGTGGTAAACTCTGAAATTCTGTTCGTGCTTTATGTACCAATATTCACACCCACAGTTGATTGGAAGAATACTTTTTTCTATAGACTGAATACTGTAAAAACGACCTACCTCATCTCCCTCTACTAGATAAGGAGATGCAGCTCCTCTAGAGACCGGTCACAGTGTTACTAGAAACCCCTGGTTGGCTGGGGCTGCCTGTTGCTGTGCCCAGTAACATAGGCTAGCTAACCAAGCAGACAGGGTGCTTACAATCATCAAATCCTGTCTTCCAGCAAGGTGCAAGGGACTGTATTACAGAGGGTGAGGCCAGCAACGGACGTCAGTTATTGTCCTTTAGTCCTCAGGCAATGAAAGGATGTTGATGAGATGATGTTTTGACTCCTAGTGGGTCGATCCCACCCTGCTTATCAGTTCTGCTTGCTGGATTCACAGCTGAGTCACCTCCTCAATCATTTCACACAGGTCTTGAAAAGGAAACTTTAAGAAAAACTTAACCCCCTATTCATATATAAGAAACTTAACCCCCTATTCACGCAAGTATGTGTGGTCTAAGATTTAAAATAATATGATTATTTTTCAGATTAATTCAGGTGATCTAGCTATTCGTAAGTTCCCCCTTATCAATAGCCTGTTCTCACTTCTTCCTTTGTATGTTTCCAGACAATGGGAAGCATATCATTAATGCTTCCTTTACTTCCTTTACACGAGTGATTCTATGTTCCTTGTATAAAGGCCCTATTATTTAATTTTAACTTTTGTAACTATAAAATTAGTTTTAGACTATGGTGGGTCTAAGGGGTTTGGTTCCAAAGTAGTTACAATAGACAGAAATTTTTAAGGCACTAAGAAGGCATGGTTAACATGATTGATGCTAAAATCCACATTAGATGAGACTAACAAAAAAAGGAATAACACACTAGCAAAACGACAAAAGGGAGAGATTGAATATTTTAATAAGGATAAAGACAAGGCTGTGTTGGAGTGAGGGAATAGGGGAGATTGGAATAATAGATGGTGGTAGTTAGAATAAGAATTTTGGAACTCAGAATCAGAAATATTTTAAGTAACCTGTACTCTGAAGGAAGGAAATAAGATTTGGAGCTATGCCTTAAGTATTCCTATTTAGCTTTATTTGGGATATATTGTAGCTAAAAGACTGAATACATAATAAAAATCTACCTAGCCGAAACCAGTTTGGCTCAGTGGATAGAGCGTCGGCCTGCGGATTGAAAGGTCCCAGGTTCGATTCCGGTCAAGGGCATGTACCTGGGTTGCAGGCACATCCCCGGTGGGGGATGTGCAGGAGGCGGCTGATCGATGTTTCTCTCTCATCGATGTTTCTGACTATCTCTCTTCCTTCCTCTCTGTAAAAAAATCAATAAAATATATTTAAAAAATCTACCTAATAAAAATGTTACTTCTTGCACATTTTCTCAGAAAAATATTTGACATCTGTATGATTTAAAAACAGGGGTACAAAAATCACTTTATTGAATTCACATATCATTTCTAAGATAAACATTAAAAGATTCAAAGTCATATGCCATGATAGAAAAAGAAACTGCTAATACATGCCTTTTTCAACACAAAAATTATTTGATAGAAAATATGATCTCAGTTTAAATTAACGTGACATATAAAAACTTATTAATATAGTTTCTTTCTAAATAAAGCACTTGTGGTACCAAAATCTGAATCAGTGGAAACAATGGGTGAATAACTGATTAAATTATTAGACAGAAGAATTGTGTTTGCCATGAACTTGACTTACCTCAAAGGTTGGTCTTTAAACTAGTCAAAGTTTAATTCACATAGCTAAGCATTATTGTAGAAATATATTGTTCTCTACTTTTTCAGGACAATAAAAAGAATTTTCTAAAAAAGACATCACTAGATGACTATATTCTCACTTTGGAATTTATAAGTAATTATAATTGATCCTACACAACTCTGTCACTAAAAACAATGATAAGATTAATGGGGAAAATAAAATCTACTATCACTTAGTGAGAAAATCTTTATGAAATATTTGGTCCTTCTATAGAACAAAAGGACCTTTTGTTGAATGTGTAGAGAAGCTTTGGGGATGAGCATTCTGAAATGAGCACTACAATTTGGTGATTTATATTCAATATTCCAATTGTATTGAGATACTTATTCATTTTTTCAAAAGACACTTGATGGAGATTGGAAATACAGGGCTAAATACAACCATGTCCTTCCCTGGCCTTTTCAAATCCAAAGCCCTGGCTTCATAGATAAAACACCTCAGGAGTTTTAATGCTCAAAACATTATTTCTTATAATTTGCTGAGCTAGAAAGGCTACCTGGCACGGGAGAAGGGGCTTTTACTAATCAAGTGTTTCTATGGTCTTCCCTGAGGTTATGCAAAAATGTTGAATTTGTTGAAATGCATTGAGGAAACTCATGTTATTGTCTAATCTACTTTAAAGTCAAAGGACATGATGTGAATATATGTCAGAAATATATTAATAATTTAAAATTTTAATTGAACGTCTGCAAATGCAGATATGTGTTTGGCATCCCTGTTGATTTTTTTGTTATTTCATTTATTTGTTAATCCTCACCCGAGGATATTCTTTCCCTTGATATTTAGAGAGAGTGGAAGGAGAGAAGAAGAAGAGGGAGAGAGAGAGAGAGAGAGAGAGAGAGAGAGAGAGAGAGAGAGAGACATTGATGTGAGAGAGACATATCAATTGGTTGATTCCTGTAAGTGCCCCAACCAGTGTCAGGGATGGAAACTGCAATCCAGGTAAGTGCCCTTAATCTGAAATAGAATCAGAGACCCTTCAATGGGAGGACCAGCATTCCACTAGTTAGGGTTCACTGTTGATTTAAGAGTGATTGATGATATGTTTCTACATAATATTGAGTAGATATGATCTTAAATTGGTTTTACTAAAAAAATATTATTGTATTTTATTGAGTCTAAGATGCCATGAGTGGCAAATACATCTTTAATTTAAATGCAATTTAAAAAAACCTGCAAATGACATATAAGTATTGGTAAAAATCTTTTAAATATCTTAAAATGGAAAATGGTAAAATTAATATTGAAATCAAGAAAATCAAATATTATATATTACACACAAACACACATATATTTTCTTTTCCTCATTTTTCGGTAAATGTGATTCACATGCAGCTGTCAGAAATAATATAGACAGTTCCTCTTTAGCCTTGATCCACTTTAATCGAATGATAGCATCTCTCAAAACTACGGTACAATATCCCATTCAAGAAGTTGACATTGCTGCAATCCACTATGTTATTTATATTTCCCCAATTTTAGATGCACTGATCCGTGTGTGTGTGTGTGTGTGTGTGTGTGTGTGTGTTGGGATATGAAAATTTTCACATGTATCTATTTGTGTCTCCATCATCATAGTCAAGGTATGAAACAATTCCATTACAGCTATTACAGCCATGACATCTCATTTTGCCCTGTCCTACCTTCTAACCCTAAACATCAAACTTAACCCCTGACAACTACTAATCTGTTTTTCATTTCTATAAATTGTTTAAAGTTCAAGATTATTATATAAGTGTAATTACATAGGATATAATCTTTTGGTGTTGGTTCTTTTCAGTCAGCATAATCCCCTGGAGATTCATCCAAGTTGTAGCATATACAAAAGCTTCCTTCCTTTTCATTGTTAAGTAATATTCTATAGTATAATGTACCACAGTTTAAACATTCACCTGGTGAGGAATATTCGGGTTGCTTCTAGTTTGAGGATACAACAAGGAAAGCTGCTCTGAAGAACCATGTACAGATTAACGTAATATTTTGTGAACATATTTTAATTTCTTTGGAATAAATGTACAAGAGTGCAATTGCTGGGTCTTATAGTAATTATATGCTTAATTTTACAAGAAAGTTTCAAACCTTTTGTTCAGCATGAGAAACAGTTACCAGTTTTTAACAGAGGATCTCACCATCATTTTGCGTTATCACTATTTTTTTAAATTATAACTATTCTGATAGGTATATAGTGATATATTATTGTTTTAATTTGTACTCTCTAATGGATAATAATGCAGAATATTTTATGTTCTTGAATTACTTGTTTGTTTTAAATGTTGAGCTCTGAAAGTTCTGTATATATTCTACTAATCTTTTATTAAATATGCAGTTTGCAAATACTTTCTCCCTATGTGTAGCTTTACTTTTCATCCACTTCACAAGGTATTTCACTTAACAAAAGTTATAAATTTAATAAAATCCATTTTATCAATTTTCCCTTATATGGATTTTTATTTTGGTGTCAAGTATAAGAGCATGCTTCCTAGCCCTTTATTTAAAAGATGTTCATGTTTTTCCCCCTAAAAGTTTTGTGGTTTTGCATTTATGTGAGTGATTCATTTTGAATTAATTTTTCTGTAAAGTGTAAAGTTTAGGTTGAGATTTTTTGTTTGTTTTTTGCTTATATGGATGCCTCGTTGCTGTAGTAACATTTATTTTAAAAGCTATCTTTTCTCCTTGGAATCATTTTTGTAGCTTTATTGAAATTTTTGTAACATAAGTATGTATTTTTGAACTTCAAAATAAAATAACATTGGTCTTTTGGCTTTAGTGCTATTTCTTATGTCTGACAAATTTTGCAATTTAATTTATAAGTTACTTAATCTTTTTACATGTCAATGTTATTTTCTATAAAGATAAAATCTTAGATTTTATACTTTCTACATTGCTTTAAAAAACTATACAAGTGAGACAAAAACAAATAATTACAAGTTTGAAAAATCTATATTGTCTTTTGTCACAATATTGCATGTATTAAATAAATAATAAATATCATAATTCTAGACATATCAGAAAGGTATATGAAGATTTCAAACTATGCATAACTGACATGAAGCCACTTACATCCTAAGAATGACTGAGATACTAGCATCCTTTTATTCATATTTACTACATTTTTCCCAAACAATGGCTATTTTTAGAGCAATGTGATAATCAAAATACACACTTCACAAAACCTCTAGGTTCTGCTGTAAAAGATTCAAGTTCAAATTCTACTCCTAGAGTTGGCCAATTATCTCAGACATCAGACTATATATATATATTAGGGAAAAAGGCTTCTAAACATGAAAAGGATGTGATATAAACTTGAACTTATATAGGAAATACTCAACTTCTGAAAAAGGTGTGGTCAAAATTTCATTTGTATGTCAAGACTAGGTTTTAACTTATAAAAGAACTCTCTCACCTACAGTATAAACTAGAGCACGTTGGGTTTGGAGGCCATTCTATAGAGTGACTAGAATTTAAAGCATTAGTATTCCTATCTGTCATGAACTTTTGTGGGTCCTGGAATTACTCATACAAGGTCTACCCAAATTCTATTCATAATAACCTGGAAAATATTTTATGCATACAAAACCAACAAATTCCATTTGGAGTAAGCAATGAACATATATAGCTTGTTTCAAAGAGCTATATTTTACTCAGGACATGGAAATCACTCTTAGCAACTTTTAGCAGAAAGGAAATTTTCAATGACTATGTTTTCTAGGCTTGCGTATTTGGTATGATATTCATGTCAAACAGCATCCTCATAAGTTTTCTGACCTCAGATTTTCATGAGAAAATGTTACCTTGTTCAAGAAGACCTTATTTACAAGCCAAATATTGAAAATACATTCAGACAAATGTATATATTTATTTGTCTTTGAAATTGCAATTCCTCTTCCCAAGCTTTGAATGAAAAATGGTTGTAAAGAACCATTCTTCAGTTATTGGAAAGCTAAATCCATTGTTAAATTTGTTGAATTACTCAATTATTGCAAAAAAGTCCTACAAAGATCGCCAAGGGTGATGGTAATGAATGAAATTGATCTAATCTTGCAATATGAAAAGAATTTCTTGGAGTGAAACACTTATTTCACAGATAAATCTTCAGGGAAATAACTGGCTAAAGCATCCTTTTTTTTTTCATGGAAGGAAACTTATTAAAATGACATAAGAGAAAGCATGGACATTTTAAATCCTAAAGCAAGCTCGTCGATTACAGTCTCACTATAATACTGGCTTTGAGGGAGTTTGTAACTATCTTGAGAAATTAAAATGCCACAATTCTTGGCTCAGTTATATATGTACATTCTTGGCCAGGTTCTTTTAATTCTTCACGTGTCATAATGTGAATTTTAATTTCCTTTATGATCTGTCAGGCGCAGGCTTCAAGACTTGTGAGACTACTAGGCATCTTTGATCTACTTTAAAGCCTGGCACCGATAAATGACACTCTGGCTTTCCTTCAGAAAGCAAAGCTACTTCATGACAGTATTGGACCCCGTGATGAAGTATAGTTCTATGATACTTACAGCTTTCAAAGTTCTTTCATTTATATTTGGTTGCTTGAATACTGTAGCGACCTCAGAAACTGTTATAACAACAGTGATCCTTCTTTAATTCATTTTGTCAGCTATTCCATTTCATGACAGCAGGTGACTATAGTTACCGAAAGAAAGAAAGAAAGAAAGGAAGTAAGATAGAAAGAAAGGAAGGAAGGAAGGAAGGAAGGAAGGAAGGAAGGAAGGAAGGAAGGAAGGAAGGAAGGAAGGAAGGAAGGAAGGAAAAAAGAAAAACATACGGGCTGATTTCACTTTATATTTATGACCAGGAATCTCGAGTGAGTCCTTTGCATTACCAGAGCATTTTACTGTATTTCCCCAGTCCATTTACTCTCCTACTGTTTACATGACAATTTCATAGCTCTTCCCTCTCCTCCCTCTTAGCTAATAACATTGCTTCTCAATTATTGAAACAATAGATGCAAACAGAAGTGAGTTTATAAAAATTTTACCATTAAATCTATCATTCCAGCTGAGTCTACATATTTTACTTTCCTTTCAGTTATAATCGATGAGCCTTTCTTGTTTTCAGATAGATAGATATAGATGATATAGATAGCTATAGCTATAGCTATAGATATAGATGATATAGGTATAATTTATTTCTATCATTATTCCACTGAAACCACTCTGGTCTGTGACCAGTGATTTGCACATTGTAAAATCCAAGAGTCAACTCTCATTTCATATTTTGTTTGACCACTCAGCACCTCTTAATTCTGCTAACCACACCACTATTGGGAATCCTTTCACTTGAGTATAGGATTATCAATCTCAGGTGGTTCTCAGCTATTCTTCGTTGCAGTCCTACTTTTCTTCTTTATTTATAATTAAACCATTTTGACCTTATACAGAGTATATATTTAAATGTTATCTAAATGCTGATTACTTAAAGTTTACATCTTCAGCCTGGCCAGTGTGCTCAGTGGTTGAGTCATCAGTAGTCACCTGTTCGGTTCATGGTCAGGACATATGCCCAGGTTGCAGGTTCAGTTCCCAATGGGGGGTGTGCAGGAGGTGGCTAATCAATGGCGTTTCTCTCTCATTGATGTTTCGATCTCTCTATCCCTCTTTCTTCCTCTCACTCTTCTATCTCTTTTCAATGTAGCAATTGGGTTACGCAAAATAATAAATCATATATAGTCATTTCTGTGCTCAAAACCCTCCAATATGTCCCTATGTTATTCCATTGGTTAATGAGGAACCTATAATCAATGACCCCCGATAATTGTCTGAATTAATTCCTCTGATTTCCCCCTTCCCATTTAATTTATTCCATCCACATTATCCATAGAATTTTCTGGACCACAGCAAAGATATTTCAGGTCTGGGTTTCTTCTACCATATTATTTTTATTCTTTCCTCACCTTTTAAGGTCTCTACTCAAATGCCCTCTTTTCTTCAAGTGTTTCCTAATGATTCTATTAAAAATAACTAACTCTTTAAAACCAGCTTTAGCAGGCTTCATAACCTGCTTTTGTGTGTGCCTTAATAGTTATTTTATCTAAGATATGTGTTTTAAATGGTGATTACCACACAGAGGTGCTCAACAAATATTTGTTAACTAAATAAATATAGGTTTTTGGTACATTTGCTTGTTTCTGTCTCTAACCACCTATAACTTTCACTAGGCTATTTTCTCCATGTAAAAATGGACTTTGTCTTTTGTTCGAGGCCGTGCCTCAGTTATTAGATTGGTGCCTAACTCATAGTTAAGACTTGATCAATATATTTCAAATGAATGAATACATTAAAAAGTGTCAGGTATTTAAGCCCCCAAAAGTTAACTTACATTGTTATGTAAATTAAAACTGACACATTCAGATCATTAGTGATACCTGGTTTCAGTTTATATTTTCACATCATTTTCTAAAGCAGACCTCTCAACTTCTATGCACAACTTATAGCTCAACAAAGCCACGTCAAATACTATTCCTTAGTATAACAGGAAACTGCATCTATTTTGCATGTGGTTCCTTCTGGCCTGGATGCCTTGGTCTTTCTAAGTGCTTGTTAAAATTTTACTTACTCTTCAAGACCCAATTCATTAATTTTAGGTCTATTTCTACATTTTTTCCTATATATTTCATACAGCTGCATGCTAAAACTTCCAGAGTTTCTCTGTTATGCACATTACCTGGTATCTCTACATTCAAAGAAAATGAAATAATTTCAGCAAATTATAACTCATTTCATCTCTGCTTCCTTCATTTGAATACTTCCACTGTGATTATTTTTATATAAATTATACACCTATAAAATTAATTAAATTCAACATAATATTCTTGGTATAGAAAAGAGAAAGTGTGATTTTCCTAAATGTGATCAAACATTTTTATGAAATCTACAATTAATTTGATAATTTTATATGATATATAAACCAAAATATATTATTTCTTAACCTTTGCATTTTAATCTTTTTAAATTAGAAAACTTATAAGTATAGTTTTAAAAATACCTTTTTGAAACCGCTAAAGTAGATATCTTATTAGTATAGCTTTAGATTTTATACATTAAACTTTAATATAGTCATAATAAACAGTTGAAGATTTAAAATGAAAATGCCCAAACACTGAATTCTTCAACCTTAGTTTGATCTCTGAACCATTTTCATGATAATGTATATATGTAAAAACCTAAGTGACCGTCCAACCATTCAACCATTTGACCATTCGACCAGTAACTATGATGCGCACTGACCACCAGGGGGCAGATACTCAACACACAGACATGGAAACATGGAGCAGACTGATGTATCTCAGAGGGAAGAGGAAGAGGGGAGGGCAGGAAGAGATTAATAAAAAATCTTATATGTATACTAAAGGCCTGGTGCATGGATTTTTGCACCAGTGGGGTGCCTTGTCCTGGCCTCCGGGGATCAGGCTGAAACCAGCAGTCTGACATCTTCCGAGGGGTCCCAGATTGCAAAAGGTTGCAGGCCAGGCCAAAGGACCTCACCAGTGCACGAATCTGTGCACCAGGCCTCTAGTCTATATATATAAAAGCCTAAGTGACTGTTATGACCGGTTGACAGAACAACTGGTCAACCAGTCACTATGATGCACACTGGCTATCAGGGGCAGATGTTCAAAGCAGGAAATGCCCCCTGATGGTCAGTGCACTCCCACAGCCAATCTCCCATGGCCGGTTATCCTCCCGCGTTCCCTTGGCCTGGCCAATCAGGACTGAGCAAGATGACACCGATCTGTCTCTATTGCTGGCCGGGCCGAGGGACCCCACCTGTGCACAAAATTGTGCACCAGGCCTCTAGTATTTAATAAATGTATATAACCTAACAAATGTAGTACATGTTTTTTATTTAATTATACATAAATTTGATCAATTTATCTATTCTCCTATCTTTATTTCATTTAGTTAAATCTTACTATCCAGTACCAGTTAAGACACCAGGAAGAAAGACAAATTTGAATAAATATATGACCTGACTTCAAGGCCATTTTAGTATTAAATATTAAAATTTAATATTTTTGGTGTGAACTTTTATTTTCCCCTAGGAGCTAGGTTATCTGATTTTCCCAAAGCACAACTAGTATAGTGAATTTAAAATTAAATTAAATAACTTATTAATTGGGCTTTTGTGTGAACAGAAAAGTTATTTAATGAATGCTTTTGGTTAGATTGTACTGATGTCTGTAAGCTAAAATTCTGCTTAATTTACTGTGCATACTGTGTTTATGGAATAGAAGGTGTAAAGTCACTGAAATGTAAAGATCTTAATGAGAGCTTTAAGGGACTGAAAGAGAGCTTCAAGGGACTTACTGAGACTTTAGCAGTGGTTCTCAACCTTCTGGCCCTTTAGATACAGTCCCTCATGTTGTGACCCAACCATAAAATTATTTTCGTTGCTACTTCATAACTGTAATGTTGCTACTGTTATGAATAGTAATGTAAATGTCTGGTATGCAGGATGGTCTTAGGTGACCCCTGTGAAAAGCTCATTCAACCACTAAAGGGGTCACGACCCACAGGTTGAGAACTGCTGCATTTTAAAGGATCTTAGTGAGAATGTCAAAGACACATACAAGCACCAGAAATTAAGCATGCACTAACTGAAATAAAGAATAATTTACAGGGACTCAATAGTAGAAAAGAGGATTCCAAGAATCAAGTCCACAATTTGGAATATGAGGAAGCAAAGAACACCCAATAAGAAGAGGAAAAAAGAAAAAAAATAATCCAAAAATATGAAGACAGTGTAAGGAACCTCTGGGACAACTTCAATATTCATGTACCAATTATTGCAGGGGGCTGGGGTCTCTTCTCCACATCCTGCATGGAGAGAGAGAGAGAGAGAGAGAGAGAGAGAGAGAGAGAGAGAGAGAGAGAGAGAGAGACATGAACCGGTTTATATAAGTTAGGAGGCACTTTTGGAATTAAAGAAAAATGAATTGGACAGACACAAAATTTGATTAAAAGCTTAGTTTGGGAGTGGCATCTGCCCTCTCATGAAGGGATGGACGGAGACAGAGAGCCAGCACCGGAAGCAGTTTATTATATACTTGAATTACAGAAAGTTACATCACATCTGGGTGGGCCTTGAATTCCTGGCGGCCTCATGAGATCCATCCCCTTAACACTGGGTGGGAAATTCAGACTGAGTGGCGTCCAATCTCTTGACTGGGTCTGCCCTCAGGGCATGGCTTTGCCTTTGCTCTGAGTTCCAGCTGACGTAATTCAACCGAGTTTTTACTAACGGCCCTTAGCATCAATATTCGAATTATGGGGGTGCCAGAAGGAGAAGAGAAAGAGAGCAAGATATCAAAAACCTATTTGAAGAAAAAATGAAAGAAAACTTCCCTACTTAGTGAAAGAAATAGACTTACATGTCCAGGAAGCACAGAGTCCCAAACAAGAGGACCCCAAAGAGGACCACACCAAAACGCATCGTAATGAAAAATGCCAATGGTTATAGACAAAGAGAGAATCTTAAAAGCAGCAAGAGAAAAGAAGCTAATTACCTGCAAGGGAGCTCCCATATGGCTATCAGCTGATTTCTCAACAAAAACTTTACAGGCCAGAAAGGAGTGGCAAGAAATATTCAAAGTGGATGAATAGTAAGGTCCTATGAACAAGATTACTCTACCGAGCAAAGCTCTCATTTAGAAATAAGGGTCAGATAAAGAAAAACAAGGAAAATGTAAAGGAGTTCATCACCACCAAAGCAGTATTAAATGGGTGTTGAAGGGTATTATTTAAGAAGAGGAAGAAGAAGAAGGAGGAGGAGGAGGAGGAGGAAGAGAGATAAAAAATATAAACAAGAAAATGGCAACAAATACATATCTATCAATAATGGAATCTAAAAATCAAAATAAACAAACAAGAAATCTTATGATCAAAATAAACTGATGAATAAAATAGAATCACAGGCATGGAAACATGGAACAGACTGATGAATCTCAGAGGGAAGGAGGAAGTGATTAGTCATAGATCTTATATGCATATATGCATTACCTATGGACATAGATAATAGGGTGGTGAAGGCCTGGGGTGGTGTGGGAACTGCGTGGAGGAGGACAATGGGGGAAATATGGGGGACATCTGTAATACTCTCAACAAGAAAGATTAAAATAAAAAGATGATAGTTTGTTGTTTTATTTTGCTTAGGGTGTGGAAATACATAACTTCTTAGCTATTTCAGTGATTTAAGTATTAACAGAACATACCATAAGGTAATGTTGTGCTTCCCTTCAGCATTTGCTAGTAGTTTTTATCCCTTTAGGTGATTTCCAACATTTATGAAAAAGAATGAAAATAATTTTTTTGAGCAAGTACTTTTTGCCAGGTACTTTTGATGCCATAATTTACAGACAAGGAAATAACTAAAAGAGGTTAAGTTATTTGCTTGGAATTACAGAAAAATGTGGCAAAATATAAAATTTATAACCTGATAAATCTGGCCCTGATGTGGTTCAATTGGTTTAGTATCCTCTTATGCACAGAAAGGTTACAGGTTCAAATACCAGTCAGGACACATACTCAGGTTTCGCTTTCTGTTCCTGGCTGGGGTGTGTACAGGAGGCACCCAATGTTTCTCTCTCACATGGTTGTTTTTTTTTCTCTTGCTCTCTCCCTCTCTAAAAATAAATCAATAGCTCTAGCCGATTTGGCTCAGTATATAGAGCATCAGCTGTGGACTGAAGGGTCCCAGGTTTGATCCAGTCAAGTGCACATGCCCAGGTTGCAGGCTTGCTCCCCAGTAGGGGGCGTGCATGAGGCAGTCAATCAATGCTTCTCATTATTGATGTTTCTATCTCTCTCTCCCTCTCCATTCCTCTCTGAAATCAATAAAAATATATTAAAATAAATAAATAAAAAATAAAAACATATACCCAGATCAATCTGAATATAAAAACCTTTGTTTATTAAAAGTTTGGATTCATATGCAAAATTATTTTCATGTTAGACCTTGGCATTTTATTTTTTTCTGGAATCATATTTAAGTAGACTTTAGTCACTCACTCAACAAATCCTTACTGTGTGCCAAGTATATACCAGATATTTTGCTATAAAGCCTAAAGCAATGAATATAGACAAAAGTTGGGAACATCATGGAAGTTTTGTTTTAGGGGAGACAGAAAAAATAAATGAACAAAATCTATGTTATATGGAAAGATAGTTTAAAGATTAAAATATATAATAATGCAGAAGTTTTTATAAAAGTTGTTAAAATAAACTTGCTTATCTTTATCTTCAATTAAGTATGAAGTTATAGGACTATTAATAATACAGGATGGTGAATTAATTTCTTATTTATTTGTAAGCTTGTTTTATCTTATAGTGACTAACTGTAGTTGTTATGGGGATATACATAATAGTTGTTAAATGATAAAAAGATATATAT
>NW_006299245.1:5563019-5579564 GCF_000327345.1 Myotis davidii | reverse complement strand
GGGATTTATTTACCTTCTATAGCTGTCACTGAATCTGAGAGCTAGCTCCAGCTCTGAGGCTGCTGCTGGCTAAAAGCAGATATCTGGGTTTGTTTACCTTCTATAATTGAAACATTGTTGCCATCACTGCCACTCTAAGCTCTGAGGCCTAAGCTGGGTGAGAGCAGGTTTCTGGAGCTTGTTTAGCTTCTATAGTTGCAACATTGTTTCTTAGAGTGCAAGCTCAGAGGCTGTCAGCGGCAGGCGGGGAACGTTGGCTTCCTCTGTCACTGGAGCAAGCAAGCCTCCTGTTTGCTTCAGCTGCCTGGCTGCCGGCCGCCATATTGGTTGGCAGTTAATTTGCATATTCCCCTGATTAGCCAATGGGAAGGGTAGCAAAGTTATGGTTAATTACCATGTTTCTCTATTATTAGATTAGATATATGTAATAGAGAAATATGCTAATTAACTGGGGCACTACAATAGGTTGACTGGACAGGAGGATGTTGCCCATGCAATGTTGGGGGTGGGGCGGCAGGGGCCTCCATGTGCCTGCTCTGGGGGAGGGCCTGGTTTCTGGGGGAGCAACTGCTGAGGCTGCTTCAAGGGCCGGAGAGGGAGGCAGGGATGGACCTGCCACGGCCACGGTTGCTGCGCAGCCCGGGGAGCCAGGCAGGGCCGGACAGCAGCTCCAGGGGGGGCGGCGCAGCTGGACCAGCCCCCAGGCAGCCATGGCCTCGCACCTTGACAGCAGGCAGCAGGGCCTGCTTGGCCAAAGCCGCGGTGTGGAGCAGGCAGGCCCCACAGAGAGCAGAGAGCCATGGGGAGCGGGCCTAAGCTGTCAGTAGGACATCCCCTGAGGGTTCCTGGATTGGAGAGGGTGCAGGTTGGGCTGAGGGCCCCCCCAACCCCCTGTGCACCGGACCTCTAGTCCTATAATAATATTATTCTAAAAAAGAGGGATGTTTTAATAATTCTAGCAAAGTTGTTTTGACTACTTAGGGAATTCCCTAGAGATCCATAGAATCAGAAATAATAACAGTTAACTTTTGTCTATATTTATCTATATTTTAGATACTCTTATATATTTATAGTTATAACAGCACTTCTGATAGTAAAAAGTGAAATATTTTTTTAAAAATTACAACTAATAGCAAATGAAAACTAAGATAATTTTTAATAAGAAGATAAAGATATTCATCAAAAATCTAAATTGGTTCCCTGGAGGATGAGTTAAAGCTGTTTGAACATCTGGTTAAAATGGCCCTTGAGAACATGGTTCCTGTGGGATTACATGAAGATACTTCAGTTTGGAAAATGACAGGTTCTAAAGGACAATGCATACCTTCATCTCCATTCTAATCTCCGCTTGCTTTAAATACTTCAAACCAGATTCAAGCAATTTAATGGCATTTAATGCAATCTTGGTATAGAGCAGTGATAGCGAACCTTTTGAGCTCAGCATGTCAGCATTTTGAAAAACCCTAACTTAACTCTGGTGCCGTGTCACAGATAGAAATTTTTTGATATTTGCAACCATAATAAAACAAAGACTTATGTTTTGGATATTTATTTTATATATTTAAATGCCATTTAACAAAGAAAAATCAACCAAACAAATGAGTTTGCGTGTCACCTCTGACCCGCGTGTCATAGGTTCGCCATCACTGGTCTAGAGAGACTCACAGTGGAATAGTGTCCACTGGTCAATTCAGGCTGGCCTGGAATTTTATTTATTTCACCTTTACTCCTAAATGTAGACTATATGATAGAACAAAATAGATCCAGAGACAGAGAAGCATGGTGCAGACTGCCAAAGAAGAAAACATATCTGAGAGGGAAGGGGGGAATGGGTGGGAAATGATTAACCAAAGAATTTATCTTCATATATGCATAACCGACGGACACAGACAATAGTGTGGTGAAGGCCTGGGGCGGGGAGGGCAGATGTGGGCTAGACGGGGTTATTGGGGGAAAAGGGGGAACATCTGTAATACTTTCAACAATAAAGATTAATTTAAAAAATTAAAATATAATAGCCCTTATGTCATAATCATAGTTTCTCAACATACTGTGCTTTTCTTTTTCTTTTTCCTATCTCACAGATATTTAGGTAAAAGAAAATGACTTTAAATGATAGAAACATCATCCTTTATCTGTTTTCTTCATTCTAGGAAACAAAATTGCACATGCAAAATTACTCTGCCCAGGAAATTATTATTGAAAATCTCTTTAAATCCCCCGTGAAAAACAATCAGTAGACATATAAACTGATTTAAAAATTCCAAATTGTTACCTTTGAAACTACGTTTGCAAGGTAAATAAAATTTGCTATATCATTTATTTTGTGTTTTTTTGCTTTTTCAAGACAGTATTAAAAAGATATATTTTTGTTCCTTCATTTAAATGGGAAAGCTCAAAATTGCCTGCATTTTACTTAATATTTTTATATCACAATATGCCTATTTTGATTTAATATTTTAAGAAATCTATTCAGTATTTTATCTCAGAGAAACAAAACAATGTTAGTATAACCTACTTGTTAAAAGTAACTACATAATAGTTAACAAAACTCTCTGGCTATTTGGAATTTATTATGATTTGAGAAAAATTAAAACATTTTTTTCTAATATATTTTTATTTTTCCCTAAAAAGAACAGAACTGGCAGCCTTCAACCTATTGCCAGAGATGAAGATCAAGGAAGGATTTGTGTTCACTGAGAAAGAAGTGGAAAGATTGTATATTTTTGTTATATAATAATTGTACAAATCAGTTAAAATAGTCCATTTGAAACACATTTTTAGTTTCCCAGGAAAATATTTAAAATGTGACTAGGTTTCAGGAGAGTTGGGATAATTCCATACCACTAATGTCAGTGGTTCCCAAGCAGGGTGGTTTCCTTACTCCTCACCTCTCCACTCTGGAAACATTTAGTAATGTCTGGAGACATTTTTGACTGTCATGTCTGTTACTGGCATGTAGTGGGCAGGGGACATATGTGCTACACACACAATGCAAAGGCAGCCCACAACAACAACAAAAAAATCACCTGGCCTAAAATATCAATGATGTCAGGGCTGAGAAACCCTGACTAAGGTAAAGGCAATGTTGTTATTGCCAGTCACTAAGGCTAATTGAAGAGTCTTATACAATCTGTCCTTCTGCATGAATGACAGTAGTAATAAAATAACACTTTGTGATTTGTGCTTACATACAAACGTCATAGAAAAGTAGTTTGTCATATATTTAACATTTATGTCACCTGTTCCAGAAAAAATAATTTTGCAGAAAAATGATAAAAAAGCTGTGCTGGGGTCCAACCCCAGCAGGTCCAGGGGTCCCCAAAGGTGCGGACGGAGTCGGCGAAGAAGGAATGACACAGAGACAACATTCAGTTGATCAGCAGCTTTGCCAGGATCTCTAGCCACAATCTCCAGCCAAGTGCTGTGTCCATGTTCTCTTGCTAGGTTCTCCAGCCAGGTTCGCCAGGTTCTCCAGCCAGGTTCTGTAGCCATGTTCTCTCGCTCGGTTCTCCAGCCAGGTTCGGTAGCCAGGTTCTGTAGCCAGGTTCTTTGGAGAGGTGACCTTGGTTAAAACACATAGTGCCAAGAAGGTGAGCAAACATATTAAGAACAGTATGCCATATATGCCAGGTCCCTTGAAACAGCAAGGATGGACCGGCTCCCCGCAAAGCTGTATGATTAAGCTGTTTTTTTTGTTTGTTTGTTTGTTTTGTTTTTTAATTAAGAAAGGCATTTTCATGATTCTCTTATCCTATGCAACTTTTCCTGCATCAAATAACTAGAAAATTTCCAGAGTAACAATTTTTATTAGGCTAAACTATCAATCCCTGGGACATGATAAAAACTTTGGCATTTTTGTTTACAAAATAAAATTAATCACATGGCATTTACTCATACATAGTTGACTATGAACTATGTAATAACAAATTCCCCCAGTTTTTCATGAAAAGAGTTTATTATCTGAGAGACTGTCCTTTAGAAATGTATGAACAAAACACTAGTGTATTTATTTGATAATTGCTTTCTATTACATATGCATTGTTAATCTGACAGATCATTTCAATCAAAGGGTTAACAAATGCTATAAGACCATAAGAGAAAACATAGTGAGTTAGGTATCATGGGTTATATAAAAAGTAAAAGACACAGCCCTATCTCTAAAATCTTTACAGACCAGCACCCCAAATATTTCAACATTAAAAAAGGTTAAGATTTGATCATTCATTCATCTATTAACTAATTCGTTGCTGTATCAACAAAAATATTAATAAATGTATTAATGTCTATAGCTTGACAAGTATACACCCAGTACAATGGCAGTAAAAAGAAGGAAATAACATACACAGCCAAGCATGTCACAAGGATCTTCACAAATAAGGTAGCATTTGACCTGGGCCTACCCTAACCCAAGGATAAAATCTTTGAAAAATTATAGGACAATTTGGGAAGAGTGAACGATCCTACATAAGATGATAGACTTGTTTTTTTTGTACAGTTAGTCTTTATAAGATAAAGCATTGTTTTTAAAAAATATATTTTTATTAATTTTAGAGAGTAAGGGAGAGGAAGAGAGAGATAGAAACCTCAATAATGAAAGAGAATCATTGATCGGCTGCCTCCTGCACATCCCACACCGGGGTTTGTGCCTGCAACCTGGGCATGTACCCTGACTGGGAATCGAACAGTTACTTTCTGGTTTGTAGCTCAATGCTCAACCACTGAGCCACGTTGGCTGGACAAAGCATTCTTTTTGAAATATCAGCTGGATTAATAAACAAGTGTGGGTCCTGGGCTAAAAAGAGATGAGGGCTAGCAATATCAACTGAGATGGCAGCCACATAGTGATAACAAAAGCAGCTTGTGAGCAGAAGGATATCTGCATGAAAAACAGTGAGGAATATAGAGAAAAGGGGGAGAGAGAGAAAGATAAAAGATTCAAAGACTGAATGTTTGTACAAGTAAGGAGTATAGATAAGGATTAATCTCACTGCTGCAGGGTAGTACCATGAGAATCAAGAGAAAAATTGCTTTTAGAAATAAATTACTGGTTCACTGTGACAAATAATGAAAAGAAGTCAACGAAAATGAGGTATCAGAAAGGTCATTGGGTTTTTCATTAGGAGGTCCAATATTTCATACATGCATGCCAGGTAGTAGAAAGGAGGGGGGCAGAGGTCAAGGGAAAGCGACATAAAAGAGACGTGTAAATTTCACTCCTCTTTCCAGCACCACTTTCCTGGTTCGTGGCCTCATTATGTTTTACTTGGACTACAGCCAGCCTCCTCCAGAGCCCTTTCCTGGCAATGCTGCTTATGCACAGCTGCAATAAGAGTCTTTTCAAATCTCAGATTTGAACATGGGACTCCCTTCTCAGAAGCCATCACTGACTAGCCATTATTTATAGCCCCAAGCTTTTATCCTGGCATTCAAAGCCCTTACATTTTTTGCTTTCAATCAATTTTTATCTTATTCGTTTTATGTTCTATTACCGTTGGATAACTATGTAACAGGCAGTTTTCTGTTTTCACTACATTACTTCTTGCCTCAATGTCTTTTCTCTTGTTTTCACTTTACCTTTCTGGGGATATCTTTTTTTGTCTGTCTGCTTGTTTGTTTTTTAATGTCAAGGTCCTAGGCATCTTTCGTGCCATAGAATAAATGCTATCTATTCAATTAAGCGCTCCCTGATTCTCCTCATCTGCAGATTGTTTCTGTGTTCCACTCTTTTGAAGTATCTTTAGACCACTCGCATGGCACTTATACACTTTTTTCTTTATTATGTTATTTACTTTAGTAAATACATACTGGTATATATACTAATACATATGAACATATATTAGTAAGTATATACTAATATGTAAAAGTAGAGAAAAAGTAGGTTTGCAGTTGTGAGTATGCAAAACAGAATTTATTCTTGTATTAGTTATTAATTATTGTACTTTTTATTTGTATTATTTGTCATCTTCTTACTATTGTTATTATCTTGAACCCTTACTTATAATTTATATTTGAGGTAATGATGCCTGGTAATTAACCTATTTTACTGACCCCTATATTGCTTGCCCGCTCAGCATCCAAATAATATGTTTTGGTTAATGGTGGCCTAGTTTAAATTAGATAAATACTCAGGTCAAGTATTTCACAAGAGATTTTCCCTACTCCCAAAACCATCATGAACTGGCTGTGATCCAAATGACAAGGGCAGAGTAATCAAGCATCAATATGGGGATTTTTCTGATACTATAAATAATGATATGTTTAAGTTCTACATAAGTCACTTAAGTGTTAGAATTAATGTCATGAAGAAGGCCTGCTTAAGAATTACATTAATAAGAGTAAAATGGAGTTGAGAAGAAATGAGAGATAAAAAGAGAAAGGCCAAATTCTAATGAACATTTTTTTGAGTCTGGATTCAGGAATTTTGTATTTTATAACTCTAGGGGGCACCATTCATATGTGTCTTGTATGAACAATGTCCTCCCCTCCCCACCCCCCCAAATTGTGTGATGGGATAACCTAACATTTTAGTTATTTGAGCCAATAAATTCTCATTCTCAGATTAATTCAATTTAATTTTGTTTCTGCCTCTGTCATTTACAAATGAAACATGTAATGCATTTACATGTAGTTTGAAAAACATTCTACCAGATAATATATTCTTGAATACTGTATTTGCTTATTCATTTTGAATTCAAATGGTTTCTCACAGTGCTTTTTCCATAATAAAAGAATTATTTATGTTTTTGTATATTTTATTAAGTTGGCCTATTCTAAGAGGTGAATATCAATAGAGAGAAAACCTGAAGAATATGAACCATGGCGAAAGGGTTTATGAGGTACGTAGAGTATCAGTTAATATTAGACAGTTTTAGGTGAGAGAAAGTCATTTGTTTTATAAAAAACTACATTTAAAAATTCAAAATAATTTACATTTTATTATTCTGATTATTTTAATTATGGATTATCGTTATAGCTCATTGTATTTTTTTAAATATATTTTTATTGATTTCAGAGAGGAAGGGAGAGGGAGAGATAGAAACATCAATAATGAGAGGGAATCATTGATTGGCTGCTTTCTGCACACCACGTACTGGGGATCGAGCCCGCAACCTGTGCCCTTGTCTGGAATTGAACCCAGGACCCTTCAGTCCATAGGCCGATGCTCTATCCACTGAGCTAAACCAGCTAGGGCTAGCTCATTGTTAATGCTATTACTTTTGTTACAGGATTTTTATTTGTATAGCTGATAGATTGGGCACTATGAAGGACCTCTGATAGATTTGGAACAATAGCAGTGTCTGTCTATCAATGTATCTGTCTCAGCAACTAAATCTTTGAATGTGAGCTCATTTTTAGTACTTACGAAAGTAAAATAGAGATGCTCACATACAACTCACACATATACAAACTCTAGTAGAGTCATCATAATAAGTGACATTCTGTCAGTGTTTGGTGAGAAATCTAAAGAAAACAACTATGGTAATCTTTCCTTCCTCCTAGACTTGATTTCTAATTTTCAAAAATTTTCAACCTCGAGTCCAACTTCATTCAGTCCTCACTTTTTTTCCATATGTTTTAAACACATTAGTTAATGTTTTTACATTATAACAAAGGTACCAGATCTTGAACAGAATTTTACCAGTTTTAAAAGAGCTGAAAAGAAGCAAGACTTGGGGAAAAAAGAGCTCAGGCCAGATTATTTTGCTAGTTTTTATGCAGTTGAAAAGAGGGATCGCAAGCATAGGACACAAAAATTAATGGGTTTCTAAAATCGCAGAAAGTGTTTCAGTTAAAATGGGTAAAAATGTACTCGCTTGATGCTCAGAATGCCAGGAGTATGCTTAGGTGTGGAATCATTTTCTCTGACGTTATTAATGGTAAGTCGAATCTTTGTTTTTCTGGCCTCTTCCCAAGGCAATTACGCCTGGAGATGTGAGGATGGACCAGATGACTTCTTGAAGTGCTTCCTTTGATTTCTAACTATCAAGATGAGTACATGTATACATGAATACACATGTATGCAATTTGAGAAATAACAGGGCTCCACATATGTGTGGGCATGACAGATGTGTACTCCCAGAAAAATCACTGAAGACAGAAATGTTCAACAGAAAGTGAAAGTTTCTTAAGATTACTTTTACCCTCACAATGACAATCTACCTAAAGCATAATAGAGTGGAAGTTTTACATTAAAATCTTAAATTTTTCTATCTAGTCCTCTTTTTCCACACAGAGAAAAAAAAATGTGATGCAAATTAGTACAGTGATGAATGATCTGAGAATGAGCTTAGCTAACAGGAACAGGAAATAACCTAATGTCTTTTAATTACATTTACATAGTTACTCATCAAACAGAGCAAAACATTTACATTTCTGTTTCTGCCTTACTTCAGACTCCAGAATGTATATAGAGAGCAGCTTCAATATTTCCTTTGAAAACGTCAAACATACTTTCAATTATCTAAGAAAAAAATAAAATTGTGGGTTCATACTTGGAAAATTTTAGCTCCATCCGTGGCTATTTATTCTCAGTGGATTTAAATGCTGTTACTCACTTTTCATTTTGCTTACATAGTATAAAATCAGCCTGAGACAAACCAATATTATTTCTGAGCAATTTAGGCTTGGAAAATTCTGGATGTTGATAATGTAAGGTAATGAGAACGGATGGCATAATTTTCATGTAAAAATAAAGAACTTCTTCCATGATTTTCAGCAGAGCTTGAGTAAAGGCTTAAAAATATTGCTAAACTATTTTATAAAGCACAACCTGTAACAATAAGTAAAATTATTAATCATCATAATAAAACTTCTCATGAAGACTCTGCCCACTAGAAAAAGACCTATTTTGAAACTAATGTATAAATATATTGGATAATCAATTATATTGGAATTTTTCATCAAAATTCTAAAAAGAGCTTTCCTGAATATTTTTGCTTAATACTTATCTATGACCAAATATGATAAGGTTCAGGGGATAGCAGAGAAAGCTATATATTCCTTCAGCTTATATGATGATGTAACTTACTTTCTCATTTTTAAACCAGTTCTAGCAGTGCTCTTGGTTAGATGATTTGCTTTTTAAATAATATATGTATTTAAATAATATATGTTCTTTATTAATTTTGATTGCAATGTAGCCTAAACTCTTTTCAGTGAAATCTCCCCTTTCCCCACCATCAACAGCATTCTCATTTTATGCCTGTTTTGCCATCTGTACTAATAGTCTAGGACTCATGACTCAAGTTCAAGCTATGTCCCCAAGCAACTTCAATTCTTAACAATACTTTGCAGAGCAGGTACCTGAAGGATGGCCTGTTATTTCTGAAAACTAAGCCACAAAGCTTTCCATCCATTCTCAAGGAAACTTGGAACCTCTAACTTGATACAAAACTAGGTGAGCTCTCTGGACTGTATACAGCTATTTTAATTCTAGTTATTTTTGTAACTGATTTCTAAATTATTTGCCTTGTATTTAGATAATGTGTAGTTCTGTTTCCCTAGTAATTATTTTTATTATTGTTTTAAGCTTTTCCCTAGTAATTCTTGCTGTCTTTTGGCCTGATATTACTGTGGTTACTCTAGCTGTCCCTTGAGTTGCATGTATCTGCATAATTTTTCATGAAAAAATCTGTTATTATGTTTGATGTGTCTTTGTAAATACCATAGATGAAATAAGTTTACTACTAAATTTGGATTGAATTCTATGATTTTGGGTTTTGTATCTGTTCTACTTTTTACATCCACTGTCTTTCCTCCCATTCCTTTTAACAGGAAGATATATTTATATCTTTCACCTAAACGTTATAAGGATCTTTAAAGATATTAAATCCAGTTAGAAAGGTCATGATTCATAAGGTTGCACAGTATTTTCACTGTGATCTCACTAATAAATATTATTAAAATTATTTTGTATGCCTAAGGCTTGTTTAGATTTGACTTTTTGGAGTTTGCATTTTTTTTTACTCACCATTATGGTTTTCTTTTCTTTTGTCTTTCTTTTTTAAAATTTTCTTTGGGTTTATTTGCTAATTTCTGTTATGTAATCTAAAATAAGAATTCTTTTACTGAGGCTCTGCTTTTAGTTTTCCTAAAATGGTTTTTAGTATACACTCATTGAATAATAGTTTTTCTAGGTGGAAGATTTTAAATTGCCAATTATTCTTTTTTCAATTATTTAAGGAAATAATTCAATTTTCATTGTGGTAGCTGGAGATGTCACCTACCAGTATAATTTTTATTTGTCCTTTTTTATTTGTTAGTTTTTGGCAAGGGGACATGGATTGTCTTTTCCCCCAGAGGTTTCTTTTATGATAATATTTTATTTATCTTTATTCATCTGAAGTTTCATTATAATGTATCTTTGTACATTTTTTTTTATTTACCATAGTAAAGTTTTTATGACTCCCTAAACCTAATTAGTTGTATTCTTGGTCAGCTTTGGACATCTCATCCAATAGCCCTTCGAATTTCATTTCTCATTCATACTCCACTTTTTCTTTCTATGTTTCTCATGTCTTAATCTTTTTTTTAATCTTTCTTTCTGCATTAGGGGAAATCAGATACATTTTCTAATTTGCAAAGTTCTCACTTAGGCTCTTCTAATGTACTATTTTGTTCATGAAAGAATATGTAATCTTGATTGTTATGTGTTTTCTTATTACTAAAAGATCTGTTAGGTTAGTTTAAAATTTTTATAGCCTTTGTTCCTTTGTCATAATTTAAATACCTTCTTTTAAATTTTAAACCTATTGAGTAATTCTTATTTCATATTCTATTTTATATAATGTTAAAATCTGGGGTCTTTGTGACTTTGTGAATTGTTGTTCTCATTTCTTAGTCTCATGCTGACTTATTTCATTGTTTATTGTATGACTTTTATTGTCAGATCAATTTCCATGGGACTTTACCTATCATAAGACATTGAGCTCTGAAGTAAAGTTGATTTCTTCCAGGGAAAAATTCTATTTCCTTCTGCCAAACATCTGGGGCACTACCAATCTGGAACTATTTTAAATTTAATTCTGGTTTGCATTCAAAAATTCTTAGGGGTAGATCTTTCTCCCTCCACTTATCCAGAACCAAGACTGAGGCAGTCTTCCACAACATGTCCTTGCAGGCCACTCGATGATGTGAAGACCAACTTCCATATCTTCCCTTCTCACACAGGCCCTACACTGCCTTCCGTCACACTTACTATGTGCACGTTGAAAATGGAAAGCTGCAACAAGGATGGCGGATGTCTTAAGGACAGCTGTTGGCTTTGGTCCTGGATGGCCTTCTTCAGAGTCATGGTTTCTTATAATTCTGTTCTCTGAGAATTACCCTCCATTTATTGCTAACTCAACCATAAATTGAAGGTGTGTGAATAAATAGTGCACTCCACATTTTTATTTTCCAGTTTTAAATAGATTTCTAGTTTCTCATATTTCTAGAAAGTAAAGTTCTAAATGAATTCTATATATTTAATATGGACAGGTAAATAAAACTAGTTCTATGGTGAATGCCTGTGGGTCATCCACCTCATGAGCCTAATTGTATACTAGAGGCCCAGTGCACAAAATTTGTGCGCTGGGGGGGGGGTGTTCCTTAGCCCGGCCTGTGCCCTCTCATAGTCCAGAAGCCCTTGGGGGACATCCGATTGACAGCTAAGGTCTGTTCCCAGCGGGGAGGGGGCCTAAGCCAGCAGTTGGACATTCTTAGCACTACTGCGGAGGTAGGAGAGGCTCCCGCCACCACCGTTGCACTCGCCAGCTGTGAGATCAGCTCAAGGCTTCTGGCTGAGCAGTGCTTCCCCTGTGGGAGCACACTGACCAACGGGGCAGCTCCTGCATTGACTGTCTGCCCCCTGGTGGTCAGTGTGTGTTATGGTGACTGGTCGTTCTGCTGTTCGGTTGATTTGCATATTAGCCTTTTATTATACATCACTAGAGGCCCAGTGCACAAATTTGTGCTCCTTGAAAGGAACTGTGAACTGCAAGGCTGTGGTGGGAAGGGAGGGGGGGCTCGGCCCATCCTCCACATACCTGCCCGGCACCTCCTGCTGCAGCCCCCAGTGCAGAGCAATTGGGGCCAGCACAAGCAGTGAGGGCAAGTGGTGGCTACTTCCCCGATCACCCCTCAGGAACAGGGGGAGGTGGAGAAGCCCTGAGGGGCAATCAGGGCCAGCAGCCAGCAGTGGGCATGAGTGGCGGCTCTAGTGCTGGCAGTGGGTGGGAGCAGGGCCGTTGCCTGCAGCAAGTGTGAAAGGTGGTTGCTTGCCCCAATTGCCCCTCGGGAGCAGGGAAAGGTGCAAAAGCCCTGAGGGGCTATTGGGCCTGGCAGCTGCCTCTCGCACCCACTGACAACGCCAAGTGATCGGGGCTGGAGCTGGGTGCTGGCAGCGGGTGTGAACGACGGCTCTGGTGCCAGCAACAGGTGGGAGTGCTGGGTGGGACTGCAACACAAGGGAGCAAAGAAAACTCCCTTAACCCTTTTATGTCTGTAAAGCTCCTGATTTCACCTTCAATTTTGAATAATAGCCTTGCTGGATATGGTATTCTTGGATTCAATTCCTTGCTTTGCATGACTTTGTATATTTCATTCCATTCTCTTCTGGCCTGAAGTGTTTCTGTTGAGAAATCATTTGATAGTCTAATTGGAGATCCCTTGTAGGTAGCTTTCTCTCTCTCCGGAAGCCTTTAAGTTTCTTACTTAGTCATTGATTTTGCCAGTTTAATTATTATGTGTCTTGGTGTCAGTCCTTTTGGGTTGATCTTGTTTGAGACTCTCTGTGCTTCTTAGACTTGTGTGGCTTTTTTATTCCCAACATTAGGGAAGTTATTTGTCATTATTTCTTCAAACAGGTTTTCTATTCCTTGCTCAGTTTCCTCTCCTTTTGCACCCTATTATGCAGATGTTGTTTTGTTTTGTGTTGTCCCAAAGCTCTCTTAGGCTCTCTCCCTGCTTTTTAAGTTTTCGTTTCAGTTGTTGCTGTGCTTAGGTGATTTTTTCCTACCTTGTCTTCTAACTCACTGATGCGGTCCTCAGCTTCTTGTAGGAAACTTTCCATGGTGTTCTTTATTGCAGCTGTGTTGTTCTTCATTTCCTCTTGAGTCTTACAAATGTTGAATTTGTCTTCCATCCTTTTCATTGTCCTTATAACCATTGCTCTGAATTCTTTCTCTGACAAATTGCTTGACTCCATTTTATTTATTTCTTTTTCTGGCAATTCCTCCTTTTCTTTTGAATGGGTTGCTTCTTTGTCTCCACATTTATTTGCTGTTCCTTTGTGATTGTTTCTATGTATTAGATCAAATTGCTATGCCACCCAGACTGATGTTTTGTAGGATCCAGTGGTGCAATCTCTCTGGTCTTCTAGGCTGGATAATCTAGGGATGCCCCCTATTTGGGATATTTAGGTTCGCTTGGCGTAGTTGGGTCTTGATTGTTATTGTGCTGTTCATGGATGGAGTCTCCTCTCAGAGTGTCTGGTTATGTGGCTCACTCTCTACCACTTTGACTCAAACCTCACTTGAGTATTCAATATTTTTTTTAAATTATACTCCATATTCCTAGAGTATTTGGAAAATACATATTACTCCTCTCCTTGCATTTGAAGCTCTTTCACTGCTGAAAGAAAACAAAATACCAGGAAGCTCCAGATTTAACTTTGTCATGAGACCAGATTGGGGAATTTTAGTCAGAAATTATATTGACTAATAGAAAATAAAGAGATGCAACTTCTTTCAAATGTGGGTTTGTGGCCTCTGATTTATATTTATGTAGTATTAAGTGACTTCTCTTTGAGATAAACTACTTGATAATTTTTTATTGTTATCATTCTTACTTTTGACGACATTTCATTGTTCCTTTAGAAACTGATTATTTTGAAGGAACTTTCAAAATATTCTGTAGTGTATACACAATGTAATCACATTTTTCTACATTTTGTACACAAAATCTAAACAATTCAAGGTTAAAATTTTCATTTGAATGCAAAGAATGAACATGTGCATGTGTACTCATGTGCTCTTTCTAGGAGCAAATAAGTCTAAAAGGATTAATGTATTTTCCTTGTGATATTGATTTTTATTCGGGCAACATTATCTTTCACATTCTGTAGTATGTGATCCCTCAAATAAACTACCTGCTATATAATGATGTCATTTCTCCTCTTCATTAACTTTTATGGCAACTGACTTCCTCTCTGAAGTTATTGGATATCAAGCACATTTTTAGCACCAAGCTCACAAATTAATCAGCATTCAGATGACATTTTTATAAGACAGCATGCTAAATTATATAATGATATAGAAATAATAGCATGAGGACAAACAATGCCTTACCAGAACACTGGTGCCTATAAACCGCAGCAGGGTAGAACCTGTAGTTCTTTTCTGAAAGTACTTTCTCAATGTGAAAATAGAGCGCACATTCTCCTTTCAGAATATAATCTGATTCTCATCATTACCACTTTACTTAGAAGAGCCGTGTTACAAATGAATACAAATCCTCCTCTCTCTTTTCTCAATTAACAGTTTCAGCATAAAGTACTATAGACAAAGTTTTCTTCCTCTTACTTTATAGGCTCCTTCTCTTTGTAACTGAATTTGGTTAACACATTTCTATATTTTAGCATGCTTCTGAGATTCCATTCTAGTCCACTTTCCTTGTTTCCTTTTATTGTTTCTTCTCTTACATCTCTTCCCTCCTTTCTTTTTTCTTTTTCTTTTCATTAACAAAGCGATTGAGGCAATTTTATTTAAGCCAGTAATGAACACGCTGATGCCATCAAAATGCATATTTCAATCCAAGACCTGCTATCTGAACTCCAAGTCCATAAGCCTAATTGTCCATTTGCCATTTATTATATTGGAGACTCTTCTTCTTCTGCTATATATATTAAGCATCTATAAAATGCCAAACACAATATTTGATGTTTGGGATAAAGCATAGAAAAAAATCTATAACAGGTCCAGCCTACTTTTTAAAGGGCCAGACAGAAAATATTTTAGACTTTGCAGACTATATGCTTTCAAATGTAATTCTGTTGAGGTAGCATAGGAGCAGACAAGGACAATATGTATACAAATAGAGTGTCTGTGTTCTAATAAAACTTTACTTACAAAAACACACAGTGGGCTGTATTTGACATATGGGCCCACAGCCAACTGACCCTGGTCTATGACATCTCTTATTAAATTGCCCATGGGTATCTCAGATAAATTATATTCAAGACAAAATGTTTGGTTTTCCCTATCATGCTTCTTTTTTTTCATTAGTCTTTACAAACTCAATACATGATATCACATTTATTTCCTTTACTCAAGAAAAAAATTAAAAGGTAACATTAATTTTTACATGTCCATTTCACTTTCAACATTCAATTTCTCAACAAATAATGCAAATTATATCTCCATATGTACTTCATATCCATCCATTTCTTTGCCTCTCCAGATCAATATTATTTTTCCTGGCTTAATGCATACAATGACTTATTTTTTCCACCAACTTATCTCTTTACCTCCCATGTAGTCTCTACACAGAAGTTGAATATTTTAAAAATATAAATCAAATTATGTTATTCTTACACTGCAAACCACTCAATACATTCCCTTTGCCCTTTGAAATAATTTTAAATGTGTATGATCCAACTCTACTGTAATCCTTTATGTTTTTTGAATACAACAATGTCTTTCCTATTTAGTGGAGTCTGCATCCATTATTTCTACACCTGGAATATTCTCCTCCAAGCCCTTTGCATGACTGGTCCCTTGTATATTCTTGTCAAAGGGCTTCCAACTTTTATTTTCTATGCCAGTTTCTATCATCATTTGTTCTGTTTATTTTCTAATGCATCACCACAATCTAATTATTTATTAGTTTATTATCTTTCTCAGGTATATATGATCCTTGAGTATTAGACCCAAGTTTACCATAGAATCTCCACCACACAGCATAATGCATAACAGTCAATAAGTATAGAACAGCTAAGTGAATAAAGGAATCTATCTTTATTAAAGGAATTATAAAAGCAAATAATATACTAATAGAAACAAAATTTTGTTTAATATTCTTGAATCTTGCATTTTTTAAAAATATATTTTATTGATTTTTTTACAGAGAGGAAGGGAGAAGTTTAGAGAGTTAGAAACATCAATGAGAGAGAAACATCGATCAGCTGCTTTCTGTACACCTCCCACTGGGATGTGCCCACAACCAAGGTACATGCCCTTGACTGGAATTAAACACAGGACCCTTCAGTATGCAGGCCGGTGCTCTAGCCAATGAGCCAAACCGGTCAGTGAATCTTGCATTTTTATAATGAAATGAGTTTATTCATTAGGTATTTGACTTATAGATTTGATAAATATTGATATATAGAGTGGAGTTTCTCAATCTTAGTACTATTGAAATTTTGGGCTAGATAGTTCTTTCTTGTGAGCGATGTCCAGTGAGTTGCAGGATGTATAACAACATGTTTGATCTTGTAGCAACTTTTCTTTTCCTTACTCTTTACCAATTTGTGGCTACACAAAATGTCTCCAAGCATTGCCCAGT
>NW_006299245.1:5560947-5562916 GCF_000327345.1 Myotis davidii | reverse complement strand
CACTGACGAAGAGATATCTGTTGCAGCCTGCACATTTTGCTAAATACTTAAATCACAAAACAAATAAGATGAATTTTTTTTTTGCTGCCCTTAAAAAGCTATCATCTATTAGGAGAAAGAAATACTGATGTAGTAATTTTAATTAAGTGATATGAAGAAGTATAGGGTAAAATTAATGTATGGAACATGAAAATTTAACCTAAACTAGAGGTTGGGAAAAACTTCTCTTCAAGAAGTAATTGTGTAGCTGAGACATTAGTGTTCTAAAAGAATAGGCTAGATAAAGGAGATTGAGAATAGGTGTGGGCAGAGAAGAAAAGAGCATTTCACACAGAGAAAGAGGCTTGTAGAAGAACAAAGTATGGCCCATTTGAGGAAGTAAAAACAAAATGCCCGTCTATCAAAAGTGTAGAGGCAATTAATCACATGAAACCTGGAGAGTCGAGCAGGTGCCACATTATATTTACACAGGTGCATTACATTAAACTTTTGGAACTTCCTTTTACAAATGCCATGAAATGTTAGAAACATGATCATGCCTGAAATTTTAAAATTAACTCTGGATAATCTGAATAAAATAGATCAGAGAGAGAGAGAATCTATGTAGTGAACAGAGAGGGCATAATGTAGTATTTTAGATGGTGAAAACAGAGGGGAAGGAGAGAAGTGGGTGAAAATTATAAAGTTTTTGAGTGTGAATCAACTGGGTTAGTGATTAAATAGATTTGAGGGGCCAGGGATAAAAGAACCATGATGTAACTACCTAAGCAAATGGTGATATTTTATTATTATTAATACTAGAGGCCCAGTGCACAAAAATTTGTGCACTTGGGGGAAGGGGTCCCTCAGCCCGGCCTTGTGCCCTCTCACAGTCTAGGACCCCTTGGGGATGTCCACCTGCTGGATTAGGCCCACTCCCTGGGGTATTGGGATTAAGCTGGCAGTCAGACATCCCTCTGGCAGCCCAGGAGCCCTTGGGGGATGTCCATTTGCCATTACCCTTTTATTATATGCCTGGTGCACCGGTGGGGGATGGCTGGTTTGCCCTGAAGGGTATCCTGGATCAGGGTGGGGTCCTGCTGGGGTGCCTGGCCAGCCTGGGTGAGTGACTGATGACTGTTTGCAGGCTGGCCACAGCCCCTTCAAGGTGGGGGTCCCTGCTGGGGTGTCTGGCCAGCCTGGGTGAGGGGCTGATGTTTTTTTGCAGGTTGACCACAACCCCCAGCCACCCAAGCTCCCAGTGGAGGCTGGCTGGAAGCAGGTATCTGGTATTTATTTAGTTTCTGTAATTGAAACTTTGTTGCCTTTAGTGGAGGCCACAGCCGGCCAGGGCAGGTGGGAAGCTTGGCTTCCTCCATCGCCGGAGCAACCAAGCCTCCTGCTTGCTCCAGTTCCCTGGCTGCCGGCCACCATCTTGGTTGGGTTAATTTGCATATAGTCACTCTGATTGGCTGCTTGGCATGCCTTGGGGCGTAGCGAAGGTATGCTCAATTAGCATGTTTCTCTTTTATTAGATTAAACTAGGTCCACATACCCAAATTTATACAGAGAATATCTCAAAAGTTAGAAATATAATTTTAGAGACAAAGAAACTCTTCATATGACATTTATGACATTTTGAATTTTACTCTTTTTATTTCTTTTTATGCTATTTTATTCTATGAGTTTGTTATCTGTTATTGCTTAATAAATTACCACAAATTCAGTGATTTAAAAATATGAGCTTCCACATACCCAAATTTATACAGAGAATATCTCAAAAGTTAGAAATATAATTTTAGAGACAAAGAAACTCTTCATATGACATTTATGACATTTTGAATTTTACTCTTTTTATTTCTTTTTATGCTATTTTATTCTATGAGTTTGTTATCTGTTATTGCTTAATAAATTACCACAAATTCAGTGATTTAAAAATATGAGCTTATATATATATATATATATATATATGTACTTTTTTATCTTGATT
>NW_006299245.1:5552714-5559778 GCF_000327345.1 Myotis davidii | reverse complement strand
ATATTGTGGTTTCTCCTAGTTGTAGAATTTCCACTCAGCCAGCCCTCCTGTGGTTCTGGATGATGTCCGTTCCGTCTTTTAGTTTTATTTTTGAAGTGGTTGTTCGAGGCAGCAATCTCCAGTGTTAACCTATGCCGCCATCTTGGTTTTCCTATATATATACTTTTTTATAGTTCCTACTAGAGGCCCAGTGCATGAAATTCAGGCAGTTGGACATTGCTCTCACAATCCAGGATTGCTGGATCCCAACCTCTTGCCCGCCTGCCTGCCTGATTGTCCCTAACCACTTCTGCCTGCCACCTGATCACCCCCTAACCACTCCCCTGCCAACCTGATCGATGCCTAACTGGTCCCCTGCTGGCCTGATTGCCCCTAACTGCCCTCCCCTGCAAGACTGTTCACCCCTAACTGCCCTCCCCTGCTGGCCTAGTCACCCACAACTGCCCTTCCCTGCTGGATATCTTGTGACCACATGGGGGCAGCTGTCTTTTGCCCACATTGGAGTGGCCATCTTTGTGACCACATGGGGGCAGCCATCTTGTGCAAGGGGATGATGGTCAATTTGCATATTACCTCTTTATTATATAGGATTAGGCAGGATTGTGGGCATAACTTATTGGGGCCTCTAATTAATAATCTCTCACAAGGCTTTAAACAAGCCTGGGCTGGAGTTTTATCCGAAGGCTTGAGTGCAGTGGGTTGTGTTACCAAGCTCATTCAGTGGTTGTTGACCTTATTCATTTCCTCATTGGGTGTTTCATTGAAGCCCTCTGTTTCTCACTGGACATGGACTGGAGTTTTCCCTGAGTTCCTTATTGCAGAGATCTTTCCACATAGCATATGGCTTCATCAAAACTGATCAGACAGAGAATCTGTTAGCAAGAAAAAAGCCATATCTCTTATAGTCTATTCATGGAAGGAGCTCCCTCTCAGTGGTTCCATATCGGCTTGGTTAGAACAAATCACCCAAGGAAGAGATTCCACAAGGACACAACACCAGGAGGTTGGAAGTCTGGCTACCATAATTTATATATTACATCTAGCATGTAGATTAAAATAAAATAAACTTATTCTGATAATGTGAACATGCTAGCTTGTAGACATATAGAGGCTAAATAAATGTAAAAAATTAATATTTTAAAGTTAATTCTTCTCTAGAATAAGTGTGCACACATTTTGGAAGCTTATATGTAGCATGGACAAAGAAATATAGGTTCCATATAGAACATGCAAGTGGAATGGAAATAATAAATTGGGAAAGTATTTTTTATTTCTTATTTCATAACTCCTTATAGCATGGGATGGGGCTAGGTAAGAACTATGGAGAGATCACCTAGTGACAACTTACACGAACTATAAACTTAAAAGCATAAACTATTTTAATTTTCTTTAAAAAAATGCCATATTATTTCTTTTAAGAAACATCTGATTTTTGATGAATCCTAAGGTACGATGTCCTAATGTCTTTGTGAAAGTTGGGACACTCATCATCACATATTTGGCCAAGTATCTTATTTTACATAAATTCCTGCATATTGTTTAAAATTGATCTTGACAGATTTTAATCAGGTTCATGAAACTCTGTAAATTTTCAAGCATAAAATGTAATGTTTTTTCTATCCATTTAGAGAACTCATAAAATGAACATTAACTCATTTGTGGCAGTAAAACCAAATATTTAAGAATGTCTTTTTTTTTCTTTTCTAACCCAGTCCTCAGTATTTACTGGGTTTCAAGAGAATGAAATCTTTTGGATATGTTGTTTATCTTATGACTCTTTATAATGATGATACTTCCAGTTTATTGATGCTGTAAGCATACGTGATTTAAACTTTTATTAATATTTCTCATTAGATTTCAAGCTGATGTATGAATGCTCTAAATATTGTTTTTAACATTTCCAGCATTTAAGCTTTAAAAATAGTTCAGTTCTAGTTCATAATTTATTTTAGTAAGATTTTTTCATGCAAGTAACTCAGGAAAAGGCTTTTGTTTTTAAATATCAGTTTCTATGTTCTGTATTACTTCTGAATGTCAGGTCAGCATTGCCAATTTTTTTATCTAATTACTTGATCCATGATGTCAAACACTTATTATAAATAATGAGCAGTACTTCCTTTCATCTAGAGAAAATATTATTCATATGGAAATTGGCCAATTTGGAGTTTAACAAGAAGGGAAGTAAGATAATTTATTAGATTTCTTCTAACTTTGATTACATTTAATAATGTGCAATGCATACTATTAATGCTGTCTGCTATAAGAAAGATAGTCTCAGGCCCATAGGCTTGGTGAAATTTATAAGTTCCAAGACATTTTTTTTTCCATTTACATTTGTACAAACTAAGATATTAACAAATCAAACCACTGATTTAAAAAAAAAAAATGTTTGAAAAAAGCATGTACTATGTTAATGTAACAAAAAGACCTGGTAGGAAAAATAATGGATTTTAGGATCTTTTAACCTGCTTTCAAACAATGGGAAAAGACCAACACTGGGTTTCTAAAGGTTCTTTGAAGGGAAATTATGAGAGATCCAGGATTTCATCACCAAAGAAAGAGGGTATGGAGCAAAGGGTTTGCAGGGGGGAAGGAAGCTAGTGTCACTGTGGAAAGATAGTAAGTCCTCCAAAGGGAATGAATTCATGGACCACAGTGCACCTGGGAAGTTAGTTGTATAACATGGGCTTCTTGTCATGGCAAAGATTCCCCGTGGACGATTAGTCAATGAAGATGCCCACTATCTGGGGACCATATAAACTTATATAATTAATCGATCAAACTAAGGGACCTAACTTTACATGTACTAACATAGGAAGGAGCTTCAAGACCATCTCAGGAACCTGGTAAAGACAGGGTGTGTCAATGACAGAGTTCGGTTTTTGTTTGTTTTATTTTGACTTTTTTAAAACTATTTGGTAAAAAGCACCTGAGTGGAGGGGTGGGCAGAGATATATTTCATTGGATTTAAAAGACAGACCTGGAGATTTATTTTTTATTTTTTTACGGTTTGAAATCTGTAATATTACTTTGAATGAGTTTTGTTTGTATGCATTTGAGGGATGAGAAAAGCATAAAATGGCCTTTTGCCAATATGAAATACACATGCTAGTAGAGAATATAATAATACTTAGAATATATAGCTCCATGTAAAAGGTAATATATCATAGAAAACCATGGAATAATACTGAAAATTATGTCCACAGTAGTTGAGATGAAAAGAAAGTACTTCAAACTGGTGAACCAAGAGAGCCTCCTTGAGGGTGGAGGAGATACTATTTGAAATGGGATTTGAAAGGTTTCCTCCCAACGGGATGATTGAAAAGATACAACAGTGCCCTGTTTGTATTCCGTAAGTGACAATAAGAATACTTTTTAAAAATTGTCTTCTTAGTTAACTTGCAATTCCAGGAGTATATCATTGATACTTTGTCTTAAGGTCATATACTAGTGTATATTATACAAAAACTATTAGATAATCTTATTGGTGTCAATTATTAAATTAATTAATTCAAACCAGTGTCTCTTGCCTTGATTAAAGATACTGAATGTGAATTGCCCCCCAGAAATGTGAATTCCACATTCAAATACAAATTGATTACAAAAATATCTTAAAAATGAACACATGTACACCTCTTGTTCCAAACTTATCTGTCAATGAGCCATTGTAAAAAAATTTACACTGTTGCCCTAACCGGTTTGGCTCAGTGGATAGAGCATCAGCCTGCGGACTCAAGGGTGCCAGGTTTGATTCCGGTGAAGGGCATGTACCTTGGTTGCAGGCACATCCCCAGTAGGGAGTGTGCAGGAGGCAGCTGATCGATGTTTCTCTCTCATCGATGTTTCTAGCTCTCTATCCCTCTCCCTTCCTCTCTGTAAAAAATCAATAAGATATATATTTTAAAAATATTTTACCTTGTCCAGAGGGCCTGAAATACTATAGGAATTCCTTCTTTTAATCATAATCACCCAAAGTTCATAGTTTACATTAGGGTTTACATTCCATGGGTTTGTATGAATCTGTAATGACACATGCCCATCATTATAGTATTACACTGGAGAGTTTAAAAATCCTTTCTGCTCTGCCTATTTACCCCTCCCTCCACCCTAAGCCCTGGCAACCTGACCTTCTTGCTATCTCCACAGTTCTACCTTTCCAGAATGCCACATAAATGGAACTGTACTACAAAGCCTTTTTAAATTGGCTTCTGTCACTTAATGATAAGCATTTATGTTTTTTCCATCTCTTTTGATGGTTCAATAGCTTGTTTTTACACTGAATAATATTCCATTGTCTGTACGTTTCACAGTTTATTTATCCACTAGTCATGATTGCTTCCAAGTTTTGGCAAAATATGAGTAAAGCTGCTACAAACATCCATGAGCAGGTTTTTGTGGAAACATGGTTTCAGTTCCTTTGGGTAAATACCAAGGCACACGAGTGCTGGCTCGTATGGTAAAAGTATGTTTAGTTTTATAAACTAGGGCCCCAGTGCATGAATTCGTGCAGATTGAGAGGAACTGTGGACCATGAGGCTGCAGGGGGCACAGGGTTGGGTCTCAGCTCATCCTTTGCGCCCCTCCCGGTTCCTCCAGCCCTGCCCTGGGTCCCCTGTCTGCCAGCAGCCCCGCTCCCGCTGCTGCCATTCCGCATGCTGATGGCGCAGGCCCCACTCACACCCGCTGACAGCATGGAGAGATTGGGGCCGTGCCAGCAGCGGGTACAAGCAGCGGCTGCTGCCCCAGTCACCCCTCAGGAGCAGAAGGAGGTGGAGAACCCTCAGGGGTGATCAGGGGCAGCAGCCGCAGCTCGCACCTGCTGATGGTGCTGAGCAATGGGAGTCAGCGCTGGGCTCTGGCAGCAGGTGTGAGCACACTGTGGGACCACAGCGCACGGGAATAAAGAGTTTTCAGTAACCACTAGATGCTTGCCCCCATGACAGCCACCGGCTTCCTGCCTTGGTCTGGCACCCCCGCTCACCTGCTCCACCATCCCGCTGCAGCCGACGCCCACCATGTTCCACAAGCGCCCCCTGATGGTCAGCGCACATCACAGCCACTGGTTGTTCGGTTATTCAGTTGTTCCCCTATTCTGTCTATTTGCATATTAAGGTTTTGTATATACGGAAGACAAACTGTCTTTCAAAGTGGCTGTGTAGTTTTTCATTCAGCAATAAATGAGAGTTTCTGTTGCTTCACATCCTCACAGCATTTGGAGTTTTCAGTATTTTAAGGTTTGGTCATGTTAAGGTAAGTTTCACAGTTGGGAGGCTGACATAGACTGTGGATCAGAATGAGCACAATGGCCTGCTCAAGTCATGCTTAAGGCCAGGCCATATTGTGTGCAGAAATCTTAATTAAGCTGAATACGACAGTTTTCAAAGAGAGAGATTTAGTCAATTTGCGTAGAGAAGTGACTGTAGGAGCCTCAGAAGTAAAGAAAAACAGAGAGTAGCTTCTTCAGAAACCGGCACCTTCCCGCTTTTTCTGAAGACCCAGCTGTGCGCCATGTCCTTTCCTGATTTCTGCCAGCTTTATATGAGCTGGCCTGTGAGGGTTATGCTTCTTATGGCCAGAAGAACTTCGACTAGAACATTTAAACAATGGATTTCAATTATAAATACATGGACCACACTTTTATGTGATTAAAACACACACACACACACACACACACACACGGCTTTGGAACAGAAGCTTACAAAAGTCAAAAATATATAGATCCAGGCAAAAATTTACCTATGATTATGATTTTCCTTCAGGTTTCTGGTCCAAAACAGATCCCACTTTATGTAGTCGGCCATTCTCTGGACTTGAGATGCTCTTCTGGGAGCTGGGTTTTTTAATTGTATGGTAAGAATAAAAAATAAAAATAAAGATATTCATTGGAAAGGTGCAATGGTATCTCAGGAATTCAATCTCTAAGATGCATGTCAGAAACAAATAGATACAAGCACAAACGGTACTAGGGAAACCAAGGAAGTTCTCTCCCTCTCTCTCTCTCCCTTCTTCCCTCCATCTTAGTCTGTGACACACTATTTTATACTATCACCCCGCTTAGATTCAGTTCTTTTCACTTTATTTTGAATATCTGTTTACTCTTCTAAACACTTGTTAACTATATTTATTTGTTTATTTGTTTATTTATTTATTGCTTGCTTGCTTGTCTGCATGGCCAAATACGGCCAAGAACAGCTTTAGATTTACCAATGCACTGGCTCCACTACCTGAAGAGAGGAGAGGTCTCTATTAGTTCCCAGGAAGAAAACAAATCAAATGAATGAACCCATGTTTTTGTACCCACTTTCCCAGTCTTTGTATACCAAACGCTGCCATTGCACATCTTATTTGTTTTGTGGCTTATTTGTGAAATATATAATACTTGCTATATTCTAAAAACATTACAAATGCAACCTCTTCATATGTCTCTCCATATTGTGGAGTTAAGTTTTGAAGGTAGAAATTCTGTTTTATTAATCTTATTTGTTTAATCTTAAAGTAATAATTGTAAAACCTTAGAAACCTCCAATACATTTTTTTCAAACAATGAATAATATAATGCAAAAAAAGTTAATGGTCTGTTTCAAACCACTTAATCATGCTTCCGATATTGGTCTTGCAAATTACACCCTCCTCTTGAAGGCTGGGCTGCTCTGGGAAACCAGCTTTATGCCTGGGGCAGTGCTACCTTTGGGACGATTCCTTTGCTTACATATATGTCATATATTGCTGGCTACATCTCCTGCCTTTTTGTGCTTTATGTATTAAGACACCATGCTCACACTTTTTCTTTTTGTTCTTACCAGGACCCTACTCTTATTGATAGTGGCCTTTCCAATTCTATGTATATATTAATATAAACAATTTGTATTGAATAAAATAATAAGTCAATCAATAAATGGAAGAGTGTAGATGAGTTATGCCTGTGAAAACAAACCATTGTGTTCCTAAATACGGCTAGGTGGAGTTACATTGATTTTTCTGATTTAAATGTTTTAGGTTTTAAAAGCATTGCTGTAATGTTCTTCCTGGTGCCTTTCACCCATGATACCTTTAATTACTTTTAA
>NW_006299245.1:5551866-5552628 GCF_000327345.1 Myotis davidii | reverse complement strand
AGAGTCATGTCAGAAGTGCTCATAGACTCATTTCAAATTCCTCGGAATTCTTAGCGACCCACCACCAGTCACGGTTCTTCTAATCTTCCTTTGAAATAAAAAATCACTTGAGATGTTCCCCTAGACATAAAAACAGTGAAAAAGAAAAGAAGTTACAATGAGGACAAGCACATGATTGTCTCAGCCATTTGTGAACTAGGGCTACAGAACTTGGATTTTATTACTCACAGGTTACAGGAGACAGTGAGGGGCACTGCATGATGCCTAAAATCAGTTTACAAACTTGGAACCAGTCCCACGTGTTCTTCCAAATCAGCGGTGAAGCAATGAAAACATGTTTTGCTGATTTCTCCCCTACACTGGCCTTTTATAGGGCTAGAATTTCTATATCTTTGAAGGTGAAGATAATTATTAATCTGTGTTAATTTACTATTATTTCAGATCACTTGTAATTCCAATTAGTCAAAAATGTTGAATATTTTATCATAATGCATTGTTTATTGCTAACTGATGTTGAGGAGGAAAGATAGTTTTCCCTCTGCCTTTCTAGGTTCTTAGCTGAGAACCCCTGCAATAAAAGACAGATTAATAAGAGAAAAATAAATAGAAGTTTGTAATATGTATACCTTCTGAATACATGAGATGCCAAGAAAAACTCTTTGTAAATGGCCTAAGCATCATCTTAAATACGGCCTCCAGGTAAAGACAAAAGAAGATATTGGGAATGAGAGAAAGGCAGTTAGAGAAAGATGCCAGAAAAAG
>NW_006299245.1:5545558-5547966 GCF_000327345.1 Myotis davidii | reverse complement strand
CACATGTATAAACATGTACATATGAATACATGTATAAATGCATTCATATATATATATTTTATAGGAATCCAAAATTTTCTTGTAGAAAAATGCAGTGGATATGTGCTTTTTTTTGGCCAAAAGATCTATACTTTTTCTAAGAGACCACTTATATATATATACCTGCTAGTACATGTATAAACATGTACATATGAATACATGTATAAATGCATTCATATATATATATTTTATAGGAATCCAAAATTTTCTTGTAGAAAAATGCAGTGGATATGTGCTTTTTTTTGGCCAAAAGATCTATACTTTTTCTCTAAGAGACCACCCCTTCTCTCTCTACTTGCCATGTGTTCACATGCAGCTGTCTGTCCAGGCACATTTGTTTAATCCATAAGTGGCATTTGTGTTATCATATGTTATCAAATAACTGGGCTTGTTCAAAATATACAAATTTGGTAAACTGGAAATACACATGGCTTGTATTTGTTACTTCTTTAAACAGTGTTTAGGAAGTATGATTGTCATAGTCTTTCTCACTTAAACTCAATTTGTGAACTAGAACCAATACAGTTGCACTAAAGACCCTTACAGTCAGTGTTTCAAACCATGGTTTTAGTTTTTAATCCTAAGCACTCACAGAAGCCCCCAAAGGAAGACTGAACTCAGGGGAAAAGACACTAGTATAGGACTGACAATTATACAACGTCTCTTGCTCTAACAATGCCCAGGGCAACTGGTTATCAAATTTGGGCTGTTTCCTCTGGCAGAGAAAGAGAAGCAAAAAGTTTGTTGGGAGTGTGCTTGCAGCTTGCTGAGCTTAGCCAAGCTCTATGTGCTGTTTTTTGTACTAAGATCCTTGTAAATCTTACCACTTTTTTACTACTTAGCTGAGTCATGTCAGAAGTGCTCATAGACTCATTTCAAATTCCTCGGAATTCTTAGCGACCCACCACCAGTCACGGTTCTTCTAATCTTCCTTTGAAATAAAAAATCATTTGAGATGTTCCCCTAGACATAACAACAGTGAAACCCTAGACATAAAAACAGTGAAAAAGAAAAGAAGTTACAATGAGGACAAGCACATGATTGTCTCAGCCATTTGTGAACTAGGGCTACAGAACTTGGATTTTATTACTCACAGGTTACAGGAGACAGTGAGGGGCACTGCATGATGCCTAAAATCAGTTTACAAACTTGGAACCAGTCCCACGTGTTCTTCCAAATCAGCGGTGAAGCAATGAAAACATGTTTTGCTGATTTCTCCCCTACACTGGCCTTTTATAGGGCTAGAATTTCTATATCTTTGAAGGTGAAGATAATTATTAATCTGTGTTAATTTACTATTATTTCAGATCACTTGTAATTCCAATTAGTCAAAAATGTTGAATATTTTATCATAATGCATTGTTTATTGCTAACTGATGTTGAGGAGGAAAGATAGTTTTCCCTCTGCCTTTCTAGGTTCTTAGCTGAGAACCCCTGCAATAAAAGACAGATTAATAAGAGAAAAATAAATAGAAGTTTTGTAATATGTATACCTTCTGAATACATTAGATGCCAAGAAAAACTCTTTGTAAATAGCCTAATCATCACCATAAATATGGCCTCCAGCTAAAGACAAAAGAAGATATTGGGAATGAGAGAAAGGCAGTTAGAGAAAGTTGCCAGAAAAAGCACAGTAAACAAGGGTATGGATTTTACACATATTTATTTCTATGCATTTTCCACTGATACATTTCTAGACATTTAATTCCTGTCTTTCTGGTACAGAGATGGAGACACTTTCAGAAATGAAGATTTCTTTTATAAATATTACTGTCTCCTACAAAAGAGTAACTTCTACTGGTTTGCAGAGCCTCTCCAGTGTCTGGTTTCTTGTTTCTTAAAATTGTTCTGTTCAAGATAATATGTATGCCAAAGAGGCAAAGGTTGGAATGTCATATTCTGCTCCCCTTCACCTAATGAACACAGCGATTAAAAATCAATCAAACCGTTTTCAAATGGTGTTTTATTAACTGACCAAAAATGAATTCAATTTGATAGTTTAAAAGATATAGGGGTTACATGGACATTTTAATGATATTGATTCTACCAATCCATGAAGACAGTATGTTTTTCCATCTGTTTATGTCTTCCTCTATCTCTTTTTTTAGTGTCCTGTAGTTTTCTAAGTACAGATCTTATATGTCCTTAGTTAAGTTTATTCTTAGTTATCTTAATTTTTTTGGTGCAATGGTAAATGGGATTGTTTATTTTTAATCTCTCTTTCTGAAAGTTCACTATTGATGTATAAAAATGCAATAGATTTCTTGGCATTAATTTTGTATCCTGCTACATTGCTGAATGCATTTATTAAGTCTAGTAATTTTTTAATGGAGTCTTTAAGGTTTTCTACATTCAGTATCATGCCATCT
>NW_006299245.1:5534913-5544902 GCF_000327345.1 Myotis davidii | reverse complement strand
AGAGAACACAAAAATAGACCCAAGCCATTATGCTCAACTAATATTTGACAAAGAAGGCCAGAAAGCATACAATGGAATCAAAACAGTCTCTCCAATAAATGGTGTTGGGAAAAGTGGACATCCACATGCAAAAAAAATGAAACTAGGCCACCAACTTATACCATACACAAAAATAAACTCAAAATGGGTAAAGGACTCAAACATAAGACTGGAAACCATAAAAACATTAGAGGAATCCACAGGCATCAAAATCTCAGACGTTTGTCAAAACACTATCTTCACTGATACAGCTCCTAAGGCAATGGAAACTAAAGATAAAATAAACAAATGGGACTACATCAAAATAAAAAGCTCTGTACAGCAAAAGAAACCATCAACAAAACAACAAGAAAGCCCACTGCATGAAAGGACATATTTGCCAATGTTATCCCCATAAGGGTTTAATCTTTAAAATTTACAGGGAACTCATACAACTTAACAAAAGAAAGTAAACAACCCAATCAAAAAATGGGAAATGGACCTAAATAGATACTTTCCAAAAGAGGACATACGGAAGGTCAAGAGACATATGAAAACATGCTCAAAGTCACTAATCATCTGAGAGATGCAAATAAAAACAACAGGAGGTACCATCTCATACCTGGAACTCTTACCATTTGCAATGGATGAACCATGTAGAGCATTATGCTAAGCGAAATAGACCAGTCAGAGAAAGGTAAATATCACATGATCTCACTCATTTGTGGAATATAATGAACAACATAAAGTGATGAACAAAAACAGATCCAGAGACAGAGAAACATAGATCAGACCGTCATACCTCAGAGGAAAGGTAGGGGAGGGTGGGGTTGATGGGGAGAGGTCAATCAAAGGACTTGTATGCATGCAAGTAAACCTAACCACTGGACACAGCCACCAGGGGAGTGAGGGCATGAGTGGGGGGTTGGGAGAGTGGGAGGATAAGGATACAAACTAGTATGTAATACCTTAATAAATAAAGATAAAAAAAAAGAAGGTATAGGGCTCTTCTTAACTAATTCTTACTCTCTGCCCATGGGCAGAAAAACTTAGAAGTAAGCAAATAAAAGCATAAAACTATACAGTTAATAAATGAAAGACATAGAAGATCATGCAACAAAAAAGTCATCTTATTGACTTAAAATGTTAGCTACCATTTATTTAGAGTCTACCATATGCCAAGCATTGTTATAAATGTGAAAGGTTTATATGCACTTTGTTGTTAGGATTAAACTATACTGTGAGCCGAGGGAAATTCCATGATTTTTGGAAGATGATGAAGTATGACACCATTTGCAGTGTTGACAAAATACCCAGCCTATATAAAAGAGTTTATTTAAGCCAAATTTTAGGTCATGCCTGGAAGCAAAACCTCAATGGATAAGAAAATGCTCCATAGAATGGCAGTTTTACAGCTTATTTTATACACTAGAATCTAAGGAAGATTATATCAACCATTGGTTATAGATTAAGGGTGTGGGAGAAAACAAAGTGGAGAAATTTCTAGGATTGGTAGAAAGCAAAACAGAGAGACATATACTTCTGTTACATTGGTGAGTCCGGAATAGTTAATAATTAACATGAAAGCACAGAGTCATGGTATGAGGGCAATAAGATAACAATAAGGGGCTCTGTGGTCTTGTGCTCTGGTGCTACAGTTGAGCCTTCTGAGGGTAGGAAATAAAATGCTCTGTCATTTCAAAGGTATGTTATCCTAGATGCACAAAGACAATAGACAGGCTCACAAAGTAAAGGTTGGCCTGAAAATTCTAGGGCAAGTATTCCCACCGTGACTCAGTTTACATAAGAATTTTTATGTTCAGACCAACCTAGGTGGTTGCTTTCAGTCACTAAGTTTGTAAGGACTACCATTTGGGTACCCTCTCTTTTTTTTTGTTCACAGTAGTTTAATAGTTTGGAATTTTGTACAAATTTTTGTGGCTGATAAGGTTGTAGATACTTTATCAAGAAGTCAACTTCTAGAGATTCCTTTTAACCTATGATTTTTGGGCAACAATTAGACTGTTGTGAGAACTTTTCTTTACCTTGGGTTAGGGAAATATGTCCAAGAGCAAATAACATTGCTCAGCTTTGTATGTCAAAATTACAACTTCTAGAGATTCCTTTTAACCTATGATTTTTTGACAACAATTAGACTGTTGTGAGAACTTTTTATTTACCTTGGGTTAGGGAAATATGTCCCAGAGCAAATAACATTGCTCAACTTTGTATGTCAAAATTATACTTCTCCCCAAATCCTCAGAATAAACAATAATCCTGAAAGTTAGAATTATAATTGTAGAATTGGGACTCTTTAAGAGAAAAATGTATTGAGGTTCTTACAGAACCTAGAGTATAGCATTTAATGAATTCCAAAAATTTGATAAGAGAAAATCATATAAGGTGCCTCAACTAGAGAAAAATGTGGTGTTTTTCTTAGTCCCTGGCTCTACGGTATAAATTTTGAACCAGGGCTTTAAGAACTCCTAAACACTCCTGAGGATTTGAACCTGGTAAAGTTATACTATTTTGGCGGGAGGGGAGATTATAAAAGAGTCAGCGCATCTGGGAAAATGCTAGTTTTGATATTGTAGACTTCTAGCCCTTTCAGAAGAAAGCTATACAGCTATTTTATTTTTGAGAAAGTAAAGAACAGATTTTCACAGGGTTGCACACATAATTCTGACAACATGTCTTGTGAATATAGGTGTTATTTTTCATCTATAATTGAAGGAATTTATATTTAAGGTGCATAAATAATTTTATGAAGGTTCCACACAGTCCATAACAGAACAAGGTATGAAAAAATGACATAAGTAAAGCCATTTTAAAATGGAACCAGAGCAGTCATTACAGATAAATGGCCTTGAATAACTTACTCCTTGAATCTTTGGAACTTTTGAACTGAGCAAAATAACATTTCGACCGGACCCAACCAACATTGTCTTGCAAACAACTGTTTGTAAAGCTAACAGGAAAGCAAAGATCCTGACCACAAAGGCTCATGACTATCGACTCTCTGAAGATGGAATCAGAAACCAGCTAAGGTTTAACTCAGCTGTTTGCACCAATAGAAATTTATTTTATCAATACAGTGGGGCCTTGACTTACGAGTTTAATTCGTTCTGTGACAGAGCTCGTAACTCAAATCACTCGTATGTCAAATCTTAAAGTGAATGAGTGAGACACGTGTGCTGGGCTGATATTGTTGTGTTCACTGTGACGTTCGCTGTGCCAACTAGCGGTGGGGTATCTGAAACTGGCTCCTAACCTGAATTTTAGCTCGCAATTCAAAGCAAAATATCGGCCAAGAGATGGCTCGTTGTATCTCGAAAAACTCATTAGTCGGGACACTCTTAAGTCAAGGCCCCACTGTATAATCATTTTCCTTCCTTTTCTCTTAAAAAATCTTTTCCCTTCACCCTGTAATCAAACACTATTTGGTTTTCTACCTGAATGTGTGCTCTCCCAATTACAATGCTTTCTGATCCCAAATAAACACTTTTTTTACCTCTAATTTTGGCTTTTTTATTTTTAGGTTAACACAGGATTCAGAGAAACTGAGGTTTTTGTGATTCTTCAGCATGTTTTGTCACCATGAAACACTAACCTTTCCATAACCTAATACATGAAATTCAGCTCTACACATGGGTGGACAGTAAATGCCACCCATGCTTGTGTCCATTGTGTAAAGCAATTGACAAATTATTTTTATTTTTAAATGCTGTACTCTGAGCATACGCGTCTTTTTATCTTAAAAATACACAGTGTCTTAATTTTTTAAAGAAAAAGTGCACTTTGACTATTTGAAGGGGATAGAAGGAGTGCATTTTAAATTATACCTGGGTTGAGAAGCAAAAAAGAAGTCTTACATTAGACTGATAAAAGAGCTTATTGTAAGTGAAAAACACACACACACAAACTTTAAATAAGAAACATATCATTCTAACCAGGAACTAATGCTCTCTTCTGAAATAGGGAAGGTTTCTTGTTTAGTAAAAAAAACTTGGGGGGTTGTGTCTCTCCAAAGTCTTTTTGAACATGCATTTAATAAAATATTTATTATTTTATTCTTGGCCTTGTAATAGGCATTAGAAATAAAAAGTTTAGTAAGACATGTCTTGTACACAAGGAGATGATAATTGCATGTGAAGAAAGAGAAGCTCATATCCCATGTCTAATATTTAAATCATTGGTTTCATACAATAAGTATTTATTGCTGACATACCTGATATCAGACATTGTGCTAGCATATGTGGTTCTGTCCTCATGGACATTTTATGAAGAATAAAGATAAGTAAACAGGCAAAGATAGTGTGTATACTAAGATCTAAGAGGGAGAAAATGAAGGACCTGTTAGCATAAGAAGGGTACTTCTACCTCATATCTGGGGATCTCTTCTGGAGGAAGTCATATCTAAGCTGAGAGCCAAAACATAGGTAGAAATTTCAGCGGAGGTACTTTGAAGAGTTTCAGGCATCAGAAGATTAAGAACACTTGAGAGACAATGGTCTGTTTGAGGACTAAACAAATTATAGCTTCAGTAAAAAATGAAAACTTCATCTTTATTTTTGGAATCTTGACTAAAGAAAATAAAATAAAAACTAGAGAAAAAAAACTACTCATTGTTATTAATTTTTATTGACCATTTTTGCAATGTAAATCAAAGTCATATTAACTGCTTTTAAATAGAATTCAAAACTTAAATTCCTTTCTCAAACTTTTCTGACATTATCAGCTTCAGCAGGGATGACATATTTTCAGTAGTTTTCATTCAACATTTTACATCCTAACTTGTCACACAGAATACAAGTTGTGATATATTTCTTTCAAGAAGTTTCAATAGAATTTTATTTAATTTTGCATCATGTAATTGGATTTTCTGAATATAAATTAATAAAACTTATAAGACTTACCTTTTAAAAAAGAATAATGTTCTAATTTACAATTCAGAAAATGAAAAGTTGTTGAAATAGTTCTATAACTTCCTGACATTATAATTGGCTCACTTTCTCATTTCATTCTTCCTGTTGCATTCTCAATATTTTAAAAATTAATTTGTGTCACTATTTGCATAAGCCCACAATCTGCTAAAGGTTTTCTTTTTCTGAAGTTCAAAGAGTTCACGTGTCAATTTTCATTCCCACTGTCATCAAGAAGCAATGTTATATGTCAGTGAATATGCTTTGCTTAACTTCTATCAATCTCACACTGCGGGAAATAAGCCTAGTCACCCTTAAATTTATGCTGTCAATCAGAAAATCAGAAAGCAGGATACAAGTATCATATGCTTGTAGCATTGTAAAATCCACATGTGGTTGAGATGTTGAATGATTCATAAATATATTTCTTTCATCCCCAAAAAAGAAGCAGACTTTGAATGAACAAGAGGCCAAAGTAATCTTAAAACAGTCAAATTATTTCCAGAAATCAGAAAAAGGGAAATACATTTTTCATTAAGGGAGACAGAGTGAATACAATATAGGTCATTTGCTATAAATGGCTAGGTAAATTATACATTAAACATAAATGTAAATAATGATATATATGTATATATATACATATATATACATATATATATACACATACATACATAATTTCTAAAGGGAAAATGGGTATAATTAGTCTATGATCAAGACTGTATTAATAAAAGCCTATTTTAAGAATTGGCTATCAGTTTTAGCCTATTCATTATTGGAAGGAAACCTTTTATTTTTTAAGATTAGTTGTGCATATACTGTATCAACCTTGTTTTTTAACAAATATTATGTTATAATTATATACTTTGGTTGACTTCAATTTGGGTATTAACTTGTTGAATGGCTATATTAGAGATTTATGACAAATTATCACAGCTACACTTGAATATGATCATTAGAAAGAGTTTAAAAACAATTTCAAACATTGTTAATATTGCTCTAATTCAGCGGTTCTCAAAGTGGGTTGTGACCCCTTTGGCGGTCGAACGATCCTTTCTTTCACAGGGGTCGCCTAAGACCATCCTGCATATCAGATACTTACATTACGATTCATAACAATAGCAACATTATAGTTATGAAGTAGCAACGAAAATAATTTTATGGTTGGGTCACAACATGAGGAACTGTATTTAAAGGGCCAGAAGGTTGAGAACCACTGCTGTAATTCATTCAAGGTTGGAGAATTCCGATAGCTGGTATTCATTTTAGGATCTTTGGTGAAAATTCAAAGTTTTCTTTGGTAGTTGAACTTTTAAAAATTATTTGATGTGTACACCTTGGGTTAAATTATTGCTACATAAAATTATTTCAATTTATGATTATTTAAAGCTAGAGAGAAATGGCTTTTGCAATAATGTGTCATGGAGATTAACATTTACTTTTTCCCCTGGGAATATATGGAGTATATCAAGCAGTTTCATTAAGCTCTTTTTAAAAATCTGCTTAGTTCCTTTTTTTAAAAAAGTATTAGTTATTATCTAAAAGAACTAATTTATATCAACTAGTTCACATGACTAAATACATTATCTTTAGGAAAGGTATTTTTAAAAGGTATGTTATCTGTCCATACTGAAAGGGGGCTCTGTTAGGAAGAGCAACACCCTGTAGAAAAATTCGTAGAATTTTGGAGGGCAAACTAACTACAGTGTAGTATATCAAAGTGGTGAGGAGGGGTAGCTGTGAAGTCAGCTATCTAGTTCAAATCTTGACCCTACCTGGCTCAAAATGTATACTTAATAAATATTATTTCTTCATATTATTAAATACAATAATATATTCATTTCATAGGGACCTAGTGCATAATCAGAAATCTTGTCACATGGAAAAAAATCACAGAAGTCAATAAATATGAATATTTTTTTCCATAGAAGTAGACAGAGAAATAAGTTTTTAATGTTTTTTTCTGAGCATGGGCTTAAGATAAGGAGAATTATATGTCTCAAAGATTCTGAAAATTTTAGTGTAGATTGCAGAAAATTTATTATTTAAAATGCTATTTACATCTCCATTCAAAAGGTATGGTCTATTATTGGGAAATAAAATATCTGAAATTATTTATTGGATCTCCTGATCCAAATTTCTATATTTTAAATAAATTACCATGAATATGATAAATATTCAAGGCCCAGTCCAGTCAGTGTGGCTCAGGGGTTGAGTGATGACCCATGAATCAGGAGGTCAGTGTTTGATTCCCAGTCAGGGCACATGCCTGGGTCACAATCTTAATGTCCAATGTGGGACATGAAGGAGACAGCTAATCAGTGATTATTTCTCTCCATTGATGTTTCTCTCTCTCCCTCCCTCACTTTGAAATCAATAAAAATACATTTGAAAAAAAGAAATATTCAAAGTTTAAAGATTACTACTGTGTTCAAGATATTCAGTAATCAATCTTTTAACGTACATTTACTGAGGACCCTCTGTGACTACATGTAATGCTCAGTGATCAGCATATGGCCCCCCAAAAATGTACTTTGGGGGAAATAAAGTGAATAAATTGGTCTTACATATAGTCTTTCTAGCTATCAAATAAAGGTGTCACCTTTCCATTTCTCAAATTAAATAATGAAATTTAAAAAGAAAATTAAAAGTGAATTGCCATTTCCTTATTTGTAATATTTAAGAAAATTTCCCTCAACATGTCACTGTGAATTCGGTTATATTGTATGTTGAATGCTTTTTATTAGAATAATTTTAGATGTTGATAATACATATTTCAAATTTAATATAGTAACTCAGATCACCAAAACATCACAAATCTAAAATCACTTATGCATCATAAATACTATGAATCTTGATTTATTATTTATTTTAATAGGTTATTAAACAAACAAAAGAGTATGCATCTCTTTACAAATAAAATCAAGAGATTATATGTTTTCCTTTTTTTCCTGAAATTAGCTTGTTTAATTCTAATGTATTTCCTGTGCTCTGTCAATCACAACTGTTTTGGATTTCTGTAATTGGTGAAGTAATTGCTTTTCATGCTTTTAAATCACATGTGCATTTTGTAACATTAATCAATTTCCTGCTTTGCCCCGAGTTAAATTAAATTATAATACTAATACCAGAAGGGTTCCCAATAGCTCTTTCTCTGTATTTTAATAAAGCAATCATCAGTGTATGATCAGAATTTCTTATTTTATAAATAGAATATACAGAACAACGGTTTTGCTAGAACTGACAGCTGGCATCTACTTTTGTTTAGTGCTTGCTGTTCTGCAATAGTAAAACTGTAGAATAATATATTATAAACAGTTGATGTGGAACAACTGTGTATGATTCCAAACTGTAGCAATTGCTTTTTTCTTCTGCAGCTGCCTGCCCCGTGCGCTCTCATTTGATGAAAATGAATGTTGAGTGAATATAAATACATTTCTGCTCTATTCTCACTTTCATGGCTACATCACTCTAATCAAGCAGTTAATTTAAATCAGTACATTGAGAACTTACAAGTTATAGCAAAATGGGTTTCATGCCTCAAGTAGTTCTAATTGAAGCTTTACCCAAATCTTAAACCAATGGACAGAGCTTTATGACCACTATATGGAAATATCCTGGTTGCGTTTTAGAGAAAGATAATTATGCAGGGATGTGATACATGTAGATCAAAGTTAGTGGGCAACTATTTAATCTATTAAATCATCGGACCTTAACATTAATAATGTTATGATTGGGAACATTTAAAAATTAAACCATGCCGAAGTTTGACATGAAACATAGATCATAAAGCAGAAACAAGAATGAATTTCAATATCTAAAAGTAGAAAATTATTATCACATTTTTTATTGAAAAGAATATTATGATTGCCCCAAGAGTTCTTGCAATTAAAGAGAATGTAGCCCTCCATCTTGTTTAAAAATGGACTCTTGCAATAGGGCCTTAAAATAAAATGTTTGTGATCTGATTGCCTAAAATGTCATAGGCAAAGTGTGACAAGAAAAAAATATTTTTTAAAAAATTAAAATAGACTTTAATGTTGAGATTTTTTAATGTTTTCTGGTAAATATATTCTTATGGAGGTATAAAATTATGTGAGTTGTTATATATAATTTCATGTGTTATTAAACTATTAAAAGACATTTTTAAAGATGTTTATAGTAATTATACCATAAAGCAAAAGTAATATTAAAATAGGAATTTTAACTAATTGAAGAAATAAGACAGAAGATTATAAAATATATGTAGAAGAAGAAGCTATAATATATATCAATGTTTAAAAATGACAAATGAAATGGCACAAACATGCTAAGGAAACTTCTAATGAATTGAGAAAATATTTTCTACCTTTTCCTTTATAATTCTTTTGTTGTAGAAGACTTGATAAAGTAATTTTTAAAATTTAAAATTTATTTTATTAATGAAACCTTTCTTTTCTTACCAGCCATGCATGGTATCATATCGTTGTTGTTGGTTTTTAATAAAATTTTGTCATTTTACATCATAACAATTGAAACAAAAATATGTGAAAGTAGGATAACAATGCTTTAAGCCCCATTTATGTACAATTCTTTGTGCTCATGGAATGTTTCTAGGGCAGGATGGAGAGCTGTTAAGAAAGACTGATATCATACAGGCACGTCAATCACATTTAATAGGTGCTGGTGGAAAGTAATCTCCCTTTCCCCATCAGTCTCCAGCAGGCTGGTGGACAGAACTCATTACTGTGCAAATGAACCTGCCAGATGCTTCAGCCATTTGCCTTACTAGAGGTCACAAAGAGTTGACATCACTTAAAACTGGTTAAATGTGGCCAGGGAAGGATCAGGAGACAGATGCGCTTTGTAGGTCGAAATAAGCAGTATTATATTGACAATAACCTTAAAGGAGCTAAAAACATCCACCTGGAATTGTGGGAGGAAATAAGTTTGCATCAAAATGGTTCATGTGTTTAAAATTAGTTCATCCATCATTTATTATATATGAAAAATGTGCATTTACGATATCCAGTATGATGGTAACAAAATGTCAGCTCAGCATCCTTTATCATA
>NW_006299245.1:5534119-5534759 GCF_000327345.1 Myotis davidii | reverse complement strand
CACTGGGTATGATTTTTAAAAGTTCACATCACTTTCAATGGGCTATCTTTTGACTTAAATAGTCAGAGCCTTGCTGGAGTGGCTCATTTGGTTGAATGTAGTCTTGAGCACCAAAGGGTTGCCAATCCAGGGCACATACCTGGATTGTGGATTAGATCCCCAGTCGGGGGCGTGTACGCATGGCAACTGATCAACTGATCTCTCTCTCTCTCTCTCTCTCTCTTCCTCCTACCCTCCCTCTCTCATTATCTATCTCCCAAAAGCACCATCTTATTAATAATGATGGTAATACTAATTATTATTGTTAGCTCCATTGATGGTTAGTTCATTTTTGTTGTTGCAGTTTTTAAAAAAGGTTTTTTTAGAGACAGTCCTACCCTCCCTCTCTCATTATCTATCTCCCAAAAGCACCATCTTATTAATAATGATGGTAATACTAATTATTATTGTTAGCTCCATTGATGGTTAGTTCATTTTTGTTGTTGCAGTTTTTAAAAAAGGTTTTTTTAGAGACAGAGGGAGAGGGACAGAGAGATAGAAATATCGATGAGAAACATTGACCTGCTGCCTCCTCCCCACCCCATACTGGAGATTGAGCACTCAGCCTGGCTTGTGACCTGGCGGGGAATCAAACTGTTAC
>NW_006299245.1:5513743-5514577 GCF_000327345.1 Myotis davidii | reverse complement strand
GCTTTGTCAAATGCAAAGAGTTAAAATGGTACCCTTTTGGCATTTCTTCATTTTATCTATAATGAACCTCAAAAATGGAAGTCACTCTCAGAAAGGCTCGGGCCAAAAGCCAGCCTCACTATCCCAGGCTTCTGGCTCTGCGTAGCCAACTGTGCTCTCTCTCTCTCTCTCTCTCTCTTCCTCCTACCCTCCCTCTCTCATTATCTATCTCCCAAAAGCACCATCTTATTAATAATGATGGTAATACTAATTATTATTGTTAGCTCCATTGATGGTTAGTTCATTTTTGTTGTTGCAGTTTTTAAAAAAGGTTTTTTTAGAGACAGAGGGAGAGGGACAGAGAGATAGAAATATCGATGAGAAACATTGACCTGCTGCCTCCTCCCCACCCCATACTGGAGATTGAGCACTCAGCCTGGCTTGTGACCTGGCGGGGAATCAAACTGTTAACCTCTTGGTTCCCGGGTCAACGTTCAACCACTGAGCCGCACTAGCCAGGAAATAGTTTCTTTGAGGGGCGCTGCTAAACTGCATCTTGTTTAATTTTCAAAGCTGCTCGGTGAAATAAGCATCATTATCTTTATTTTACAGTTGAAACTAGACTATAAGAAGTTGTAATTTGCATAAAGTCATCAGTTTAAAAGCATAAATGTTTTACTGTTGACTCAGGTGTGTCTGACTCCAAAGTCTAATCTACTAGAGTCTCACTGTTTTCTTATTATTTCTCACTTTATTCTACTTGTCTTCAATAATATGTATATGTAGGTACAATGAAAACAAACTTAGTTAAATATAAAATAATCTAAAATGCCTCTCCTTAGGAAGCCAATTACA